>NC_037538.1:15664665-15810183 GCF_001531365.2 Cynara cardunculus var. scolymus
ATTGCCTTAAATAAAATGTATTAATAACTTCCGTAATTATCAAAAAAGTGTGTAAAATGACATAAATACCCTTATCAATTAAATTTAATTAAAAAAAATAGAATTTTCTTATTGGTCGAAATTGGTTTACACGGTTTTTTAGAATTGGATGGTTTGCATTTGAACATGCCCCTATATATATAAGAGGTTCAAATGAGAACAATATCTAAATAAAATAATACGAAAATAGACAAATGACGTACAAAATCACATATGATTTTACATTAACGATCAACAAAAGGGTGTGCGGGTGACTCTGGCCGCAACCTTAGGCTCTGGGCAAAGTCTCATGACATGCGATTTTATACATGATTTTGTGTAAAATCACATGTGATTTGACCGTTTTTTTATTCTCTTATTTAGTTATTGTTCTTGTATTAACCTAAATCTCTCTCTCTCTCTCTCTCTCTCTCTCTATATATATATATATATATATATAGGCTCATTTAATAGAAAACTAACTAGTTTTGTGGTAACCGTAAGATCTAATCTCAACCACAAATCAATAGATAAATTAGGAAATTTATAATTTTGGTAATTTTGAATTAAAATTTTAATTCAAGGACATTTTAGGTATTTTCTCTTCTTTCTCTGCGGCCACCATCCTCCGGACATTTTAGGTATTTTTTTAATAGGATTTGAGTATTAAAAATATTTAATTGTGGTGTTGATTTTGTATTCATATTGATACTGATATGATAGATTGAAAATCTTTTTATATATAAAAGAAAAATGACAGATGTAAGAAAGGTATTATGATATTTAAATTGTGATATTGTTTACGTTATCTTACATTGATGAAGAGATAAAAGATTGAAAAAAATAATTACAGATATATGAAAGGAGGAGATAAGCCTTTAAAAATTAAAATGATTGGTTGGCTAAAATATGCCTCCCAATCATATCTTGCACAAAAAATTGATAAAAAATAATAATATTTAATTGAATATGTAAATCTATACTATTTTATAAAACAAGTTTAATAAAAGTCTTAAAATACTAAATGACCAAGATATTTTTTATATCATTTTTTTCACTTTTTCACCCCTCCACTCCTCATATACACTCACTCTCTCACATACACTCATCATCTCACAACCGATTTTTTTTAAATTATAATTTTAAATTTACACTTTATACCCTTATAATTAGTTAATTAATTTACTTTACGTCCTTTACTTTTAAATGTTTCATTTTAAACCTTTATCATATTAATATATATACGATTAAAACATGTTTAAAAAATACATTTTTATTTTAACAAGTTACACCATTATAATCGTCTCGTTAATACCTTCGAAATGAGTCCAATATTGAATAGTTTTTTACTTAATTATATTATTATATGTTATATATACTGTAAAAAAATATTTTTTAATATTTACGATTTATACTTTTATAGTTATTTATTTATACATATACTATATATTTTGGGGTTAGGTTGTCCAAATTGCACTGTATAATATGTTCTGAATTAATATGTTATTGGGTTTTTTTTTTAAATATAATTATACATGTATTAATTCAACCTTAATTTGAGTTTCTGGACAAGAAAGAGGGTAAGCAGTTGAAATTTCATTCTAAAACCCATCTTTTTTGGTCTTTTCATGGCTTATGATCTGTCAAATTTGTCGTTTTCTTTATTGGTTTGAGTGTTTATCTTAAAGCTCCAGTTTCTTGGTTATTTGCTCTTGGTGTAAATTTAACACATTTGTGTTGTCGTTTAAATATGTTGGATTTTAAATATATTGGATTTTAAACCGTCATACAATTTTTTTCATCGATAGTATGTAATTGGAACCATAACTCTTATTTATTCAAATTGTATTAATATGTAAAGACCAAGTGTAACATATATCATCGTTAAATCTTATCTTATAAAACCAGTGGAACTTCAAAATCGTTAAAATTCATGGCTCCCGCCGCATTGTGCGGATATACAACTAGTTATATTATAAAACATTTGACAAAAACTTTTAAAAATTAATTTTTATGCGTAAAGTACTGTTTATTAATGCATATTACTTAAAACTAATATTGCAAATAGATTGTGCGTAAATACAATTTATTAAAGCTCTATATCTGAATTCGTGTAGCTAACTGCAGATAAACATAATCAAATATAGGATAAACATCTCATTTTAAATATAAAAAATCTAAAATATAATTAGAATAATCATTGAGTTCTAACAGAATACTTAATTATTATCTTTATAAAATGTTATATTATTAAGCCAAAAATAAATTATTTTGTTATTAAACTTAAATTAAATGATAATAAATCAAAGAAATCACATATAAAATGAGAACTTTTAAATAGTTGATTTGATATTAACATTGATATATTTTTTTTCAAATTTATATTTTATTCAAAAATAAAATCATTATTGCTTTCTTAAAAACACATAAAATCGTATTATAACATCGACAGAGACAAATAATAAAATAGAACATTAAAATCGAGATGTATCTCGCTACATTGCGCGTACTCTTCTACTCTTCTAGTTTATATATAAAAAGGAAGAATGTAGATGTTTAAACGGTATATTAAGATTTGAGTGTTAAATTTTTTGAATTATGATGTTATTTTGTTTATCCAACCTTGATGTCAAAATGCTTGTCCATTTATTTAAAAAATTCAATAAAACCAGATGCAATTAATTTGCAGCATTGTGCAACATACGATGTTGAACACTAGTTATCATAATTTTTAAACACACGACCTTTTAATAGATTTAAAATCTTTATATGACAAAATAATGTATTTCTTAATACAAAAATATCTCACAATTTATCAGACTGTACCACTTGGGTTGTGTCGCACTAGTTTAGGTTCAAGGAGATGTAGTGAAAATCTCATCTTGCTCAACTTCGAATTTAGACGCTACCAAAATCCTTGTGGCCATGGAAGTTCATCTGCCATGATGTCAATGGTCGACGTTAGGAGGGAGATTACTGCCCCCTGAAGGGGCTTGTTGCTAGAAAGTTCAGAAGTAGCTGCTCTCCTAGTTGTTCCTCTCTTGCTCCACTTTCACTACTCTTGACTGTAGCAGCAAGCTAGGGCCTGCCGGCACAATAATGGGAAAGAGGGCTTCTACCTATGCTTGGTTGGGAAAAGGGTGAATGGTCCCAAAAGGGACGGGAAAAAGCCACTAGAAAGAACGAGGGGTCACCCACTCCATCGCTTGGTAGTCCACTTCAGCACCCCGGGACGCAGATTGGGACCAACCGTACCACTTAGGGTCGGCATATAAGCCAATGGTCACCCTACTAGAAGAAAGAAAAGAATATCCAAACATCCAACCCATCCGAATCTTATAGGCTTGGTCTTACTCAACCTGGCATGATTGATTGAAGAAAGTCAGATATATCTATCATCTATACATTGGGCAAACCTACCCTCCTTCTTATCCTCCGTGGTCACCCGAGGATTAGTCGATGCGCGTAGGCTAGCCCAGAAACACAGGGACAGACTTAGTGTGGTGTGCCACCGTATTGTCTCTCCGTCGTAAGCTAAAAACTTTTAGGTTTGTGAAATATACAACCGTATTGTTTTAGAAGACATCATGCCACCGTTTTAAAAGGTGCGACTGTATGAAAAAAATTCTTGGATCCATCCCTGCAGAAACCCAGAATTACCCAGAAAAAAAATTATGACTAAAAAGTAACGTTATATTTTTCTTATAAAAAAACACTCACCAAAAATTCAAAACCACATGATTTCATGAAATATGATTCAAATTGTTTAACAAAGAATATGAAATAATTGATATTTGTACAACTTTAGAAACATTACAAGGTATACTGGGATAAAAACTGCAATTATTTCAGACACCAAAAATAATGGTTATGACACATTACACTATCTACCAACGTAAGATGGTCTCCACAAACCCCATTACCCATAACCATCTCTTTCTCTCTCTCTCTCTCTCTCTCTCTCTCTCTCTCTTTCACACACTTACACACACACAACACACACAGAGGTTTGTATGTATATGTGTATATCTATCTATTCTCTCCTCCAATGGTGGGTGGGGTTGTTCCCTATGAAGCTTTTTACCAGTACCCCACAGTTGATATTATTTTTTTCAGAAACCCAAAAGGTTAAAAAGTAAATAGCTTTCAGATTCATCTTCCCTTTGCTCGTCACTTTCTCAGTTAAAAATACATTTATCTTCTACAGTGTACACGCACGCCCCTCATCCCTTTTTATCTGCTTTCCTTCACATACCCTTTACTCTTTTCTTTTTTCTAAAAGACCACATACTTGCTCCAAAGTAGGTCTTTTTATTCCTTTTTTGCCATCTTTGTTGCTGACAAAATCTTTATCCTCTGTTGATTCTCATATTTTTATGCTCGTAATTGGTTCAGAAACCTGTCATTTTCTTTAGGTTTTGGATTTGAATCTCTGAAATCTTGTGAATTTAGGTCTCAAGTTGTGGGTTTCTTCATTTGGGTTGTTTCTTGTTTGTGTTTGATTAGTTGTTTCTAATCTTTCTGTTCAAATTTGAAGGCTTTTGAAGATCGAAAAAAGTTGGACTTTGACAGATATGATGAAGACTTTGACTTTCATTTGTGCGATGTGTCCCAAAACTGGTTGATTCCTTTTTGCGGTGTGTGGTGGGGCCTTGTTTCGGATTGGTTGCAACCATTTTCCCCTTTTTGGCTGTTGAATATGAGGAGATATTGACTTCAGCCAAAACCCATCGCGGATTTGCTGTGAAATTGAGGTATTCTTCTTCTTTCATCCGATTTGGGTATTTTACTAACTGATCGAATTCTGTATTGGGTGTTTGAAAATCGATGAATATGAAGACCTAATTTGATTCGATATTCGTTTCTTGAGTTCCTTTTTTGTTAGTTTTGGAAGAATTTGGGTATGAGGGATATGGAGGAAAATGGGGCAAAAAATTGGAGAGAAGTGGTGAAGAAGATGCTTCCTCCTGGTGCTTCACTGCCTGAAGATTGTGAAGAAGATTACTCAATTGCCTTAGAATATATGGGTCCTGATGTCTCTTATGAGCTTCCTAGGGTAGAGCCTTTAGATGTAAATCCAAGATCAATTCCAACTGCATCTGTAGCTGAATCTTTTTCAGATTCAAGAAGATCCATCACACGAGATGGTCCACCCGTAATTGAACCCATCCCTTTGCCCGTTTCGTATATTGCTGGTGTAGCAGATTCACCCAATCAAAGTCCAAGATTATCGGGGAGTTCTGAATCTGTTGTTTCAGTTTTGCGTAACGCGGATTCTTTCTCTGCTTCGCCTTCGGCGTCTCCTGGTTCTGTTCAGAACCAACGGAATGATCCTAACGGCAATGACGTTAGAAGAGCTCCAGCGGTCACTTTTAACACGATTGATAGACCAGAAGGGAAAGAAGTGGATTTAGAGAGGCCGGCTTATCCAGAATATGTGGCGGTTTCCAAGGAAAAGAAGAAGAAAAAGAAGAAAAGAAGGGTTTGTTATCGATGTGGGAAAGGAAAATGGGAAACGAAAGAATCTTGTTTGGTTTGTGATGCAAAATATTGTAGTAATTGTGTTCTTAGAGCAATGGGATCGATGCCAGAAGGCCGAAAGTGTGTTACTTGTATTGGTGAGGCGATTGATGAGTCAAAACGGCTAACATTGGGCAAGCATTCGCGGTTATTATCTCGTTTGCTTAGTCCTTTGGAAGTCAAACAGATTATGAAAGCGGAAAAAGAATGTTCTGCTAATCAGCTTCGGCCTGAGCAGTTGATTGTTAACGGATTTCCGCTTAAACCTGATGAAATGGCTGAACTTTTGGGGTGCCCATTGCCCCCAAGAAAGTTAAAACCTGGAATGTACTGGTATGATAAAGAATCTGGTCTTTGGGGAAAGGTAAAAGTGCCATCTTTTTAATGTGTAGTGAGTTTCTTTATTTTTGCTCGTAAAGATTCTGATATTTTGGTTTCAATCTTTTAGGAGGGAGATAAACCCGATAGGGTTGTGAGTTCAAACTTGAATTTTACTGGGAAACTTAGTCCAACTGCAAGCAATGGAAACACAGAAGTTTATATGAATGGTCGAGAAATTACTAGCCGTGAGCTGAGAGTGCTGAAGGTTAACTTTTTTATTCTCCCCGACAGCATTGTTTTGTGTCTTTCTCTAGTTTTTTAAATGTATTTATCGATCTTTAAGATGCAAATGGTCCCGTTTTTGTTTTTAGTTCTACTCGTGATGTTTATTCATAGGGAAGTAGTTCACAATCATTGTTATGACGGGTTTCAAGTCATGCATCATAGATTTGATATGTTGCCCCTAGATCATAGCATAGTTGGTCCCGGGATGGTATAACTGTACAAATAGGCAAGGGTTTGAGTTTGCCGGTTGCCCCCCAGAGCATAGCATAGTTGGTTCCGACCCCACCAACAAAATTGGATCGGCCACTGCCTGATTGCCTCTCACATCATGTTGTTGGGGCGGGGTGCTGCGGGCCCGCTGGGGTTTGCCGGTTACAAACCCTTTTGCACAAAAAGATTCAATATCTTCACTTATCTCTCAAGAAAGTAATTTGATGGTCAACAACACCAAATCTATGAATCCAATAATATATGATTTCTTCTGTTCTTCTGAGATATGTTGTATTGGTTTCTTTCAGCTGGCAAATGTGCAGTGTCCTCGTGACACTCATTTTTGGGTGTACGATGATGGTCGTTATGAGGAGGAAGGCCAGAACAATATTAAGGGAAATATCTGGGAAAAGGTATATATATAAAATAACTCATGGGTCTCGCAAATGTTGGTTGATAGCGTGTATGAAAATGCTTATGATAACGCGTTTTTGGACAGGCTACAACACGTTTTCTTTGTACGTTATTATCATTGCCTGTGCCACATGGTCAACCTCAACGAGAGAGGGATGAAGCCAGCAACTATACTACTGTTCCCAATTACTTTGAGCCCAAAAAGATTCAAAAGCTTTTGTTACTTGGACTTGAGGGATCTGGAACCAGCACAATCTTTAAGCAGGTATTTCATTTCAAAATTTCTCAAAAAGTTGTTTTTTCTTGCAAATAGTTGTTTGATCCAGTCGCATAGAAAGAAACGAAACTTAGGAATTCAAGATTAGATTCTAAGCCATTTCTCGGGTTAACCCAAAAAAGCCCGCTCTACTATTTGGGATAGAGGTCAGATCTGCCTACATCTTAACCTCATCAGACCCCACTTCCGGGTGAGGTTTGAACCCTTGACCTTCCATAATTCGGATACAGCTACGTCAATGACCTTTTGGTATCTTACACTATGTTATGAGCAAGAATGTCTCGGTTTTCTATATATTTTAGTCATTTAGCATTTTTCATTTTGTTGGTCCCATTTATATGATGTTGGAAGCAAGAAAGTCGTGCCTTTGGGTCTTGTTTACTTGATATAACGAAAAAGGAAGATGAGACCTACATAATCAAGAATAGAGAACAGAGAAACATGATAGATTTACCGAAAACTCCTTCATGAAAACCAAAATATTCGTATATTTAAAATGGGTGCTTCGTTTCACTATATACTTAAAGACGATGCTATATTTTGTTATGCTTGTTGCAGGCAAAATTCTTATATGGAAACAGATTTAGTGATGAAGAGTTGCAAAATATTAAGCTTATGATTCAGAGCAACATGTATAGATACCTCAGCATTCTACTTGACGGAAGGGAGCGCTTTGAGGAAGAAGCGATGATGAAGAAGAACTCCATTGAATCCCATGATCAATCCAATGAAACAGGTATCTTTGACTTTCTAAAGTCAAACATATTATCATGTTTCACCTTGAAGATTGACATACCTTTATTTAATCAAAGGGCAACTCCGCTGCACAATTGCATGGGGTGGGTGGGGAGAGAAGTCGTCAAACACAGTCTTCCTTATCTTTTTGCATAGAGTCTTTTTATTGTGACTCGATTACATGTTATGACCTTTTATCTGGATAATCGTGGGTGTCTGAGCCAGCTTGTGCGCAACTCAACCAATCCCATGAGGCCCTGAAGTTAAACCTCCAATGGCCCTGAGGTGACTCAAAAAACTGGTGACCACTCTAGAGCAAACCCTAGTCTTACCTAGGGGTTTTCATCCAAACCGCCCAAACGCCGACACCGCGCCGCAAAGCGCGGTTTGCAGTTTGTATTTTTACCAAACTGCACTATGCGGTGCGGTTTGCTGTTTTGAGTTACCAAACCGTGGTCCAAACCGCACCGCACCACATATTTTGTTTTTTTTTTTTAAATATTATATGACATACACACACATATACATATACATATACACATATATATAAATATAATTTAGTATGTAATATTTTTGGACTTTGAGTTTGATCCAATTGGCAATATTAATCAATTAACTTAATAGTTTTGTACTATTTTTAGTTATACAGATATGTATTTAGGAATTGGATGTATTTAAATTCTTTATTTTTTTAGACTACGGTCACTTTATCGTTGATTTTATAATGTATTTTTAAACTTATAAGTATTGGATTGTAGGCATAAAATGCGATAGGGACAAACCGCATAAACCGCACCGCATTTGGTGCCGTTTGAGGGCGAACACCCCATCTTACCTGTTGTACTATCCCTAAGGGTTGATTACTTGTTATGACTTTTGGATCGTAACTTTTTGGGAGCTAAGATGTGATACCTTTTTCCTCCATTTCCGCTCCTTGGTGTGGGTCCCATCTTCGTTTCTTCTTGCGAATGGGACCCACAACCACATTTCGTTCTCCTCAAATAGGAACTTTTTGCATCATATAAAAGGGTTCACAAGTGTTTGATGAGCTATTAATTCCCTTCCCTTGTGATGGTTATATCTAATATCTATGTCCCATTTAGAACTCGGAAGTAGGGTCTACAGGGTGAAATGTAAACAGACTTGTCATCTGCCTCAAAGAATGGAGCGGTTGTTTCCGTGAAGACCCTCAGCTAAATCTAAATGATCTACCAACCATACATCGCTCATAATTTCTTTAATTCCATATTAGGTATATGGTACGGGCTCGTGCGGGCTTCCGTTATTTATATCAAATGACTTCATTTATATATTAGTATATGCACGATAAAACATAGTCTTCACGGAAACAACCTCGAGATATGGTCCCGGACCCTACCTTCTAGTGGGATATAGAACATACTTCAGAAGTTTCAGGAGAAAATAGGTCCATAAAGACACTAGTCTACAGTGACGATATCATTAACCGACCGGTTTCATTTCAGGAAACGAGGCTGATGCTGAAGAAACTGTTCACTGTGTCTACTCCCTTAACCCGAGATTGAAGCATTTTTCTGATTGGCTTCTTGATATCATTGCTACCGGAGATTTGGATGCGTTTTTCCCTGCAGCAACACGGGAGTATGCTCCGCTAGTCGAAGAGGTGTGGAAGGATCCTGCCATCCAGGAAACGTATAAGAGGAGAAACGAGCTACACTTCCTTCCTGATGTTGCAGAGTATTTCTTAAGCCGGGTATTTCATCATTTCTCGAATCAATTTTGGTCAATTCGTATTCACCATTTCGTTTCAATATCTTCGTCTTGTGTTATTTGATGTGAAAAATGGGAATGTGATTGTGGGTCGCGTTTATCTGACAAATAAAGCTCTCTTTCGTCCCAAAAAAGGTCCATTTTAATTTCTGGAAGTACTCTAGGGTCGGGTTCCGGTGAGAATGAGAGTTAAGGTGAGAAGCGTAAGAAGGGACCTCTATCCTTAGATGCACAGTAGGATGAGATACACCAAGATGAGATGCACTGGAGCAATCCCCGTATCAAGCGCTATCCATGGGTGGGTTTGAGATTAAAGGTGATCGAGGGTCTAGACCCCTTCTTACGCTTCTCACCTTAACTCTCCTTCTCACACAATCCTTCGCCGAGTACTCTAAAGGCAATCTTTTGGACGGTTTTTATACACGATCAGATGCTCCTTTATTTTATGAAATGGCGGCATTTTCCTTCACGAGTTGTTCCATAAAGTTGCCATTTTCTTTTCGAAATGGTCTCATGTTGAAATTACCTGTTTGCCCTTTTGTCACTACTAAAAACAGATTGATGGTGCTGACCTAAGTCCACAAGTTTGCTCTATCTTGTCTTCGTTGAAGGGTATTTTAGACATTTGACAAATAGTCGGACAATTTCTTTGGACGAAGGGCATACATAAAACTTCACTAAATGAGTTCTAGCAATCTTTGCAAAACTTAGGGGTATCCATGAAAAATAACATTCAATAATTTCATGTGTCGGTTTCAGGCCGTTGAGGTTTCTAGCAATGAATATGAACCTTCGGAACATGACATACTATATGCCGAAGGAGTCACCCAAGGGAATGGCTTGGCATTCATAGAATTCTCCCTCGATGATCGTAGCCCGATGTCCGAGACATATACGGACAATCTCGATGCTCAATCCCAACCTCTTACCAGGTAATTATACTCTGGATACAGTCGTTATGTGGAAAATTTACTTAGGAACCGTAAATATTTTGAGAACCGTGAGAACCAACCAACCAACCATTCATGAATTAATCATGATCATTATACCTAAATATTCATGAATACTATTCATCATTAATAAGTTCTCTAAATATTTACGGTTCTCAAATAAACATGCATGCCTCCACTAGTTATTTCGCTCTACTATTTGGGGTAGACGATAGGTATGCATACGTATATATCTGACCCCCGACCCCACCTTTTGGTGGGATATAGTGGCTCATTTTGGACAGAGGTAAGGTTTGCGTTCATCTTACCTCCTAGATCCCACCCTGGGTATGATGTATTGGGTTTGTTTGCATTTAATATTGGGCCCGCCTGGTTTTATACTGGGCTCGTTGAGTTTGGTTTGGTTTGAGTGTACTCTCGCTATTTGATTTCATTCTTCGTGTCATGTTCCTTATATCGTTGCTATCATTTTATTAGATATCAACTCATTCGTGTAAACGCCAAGGGAATGAATGAAGGTTGTCGATGGGTGGAAATGTTCGAGGACGTTCGAGTAGTCGTCTTCTGTGTCGCCTTAAGTGACTACGATCAAATGTGGCTATCACCTGACACCACCGGAAGCGGTTCACTCCTCCAAAACAAGATGGTCCAAAGCAAAGAACTTTTCGAAGCCATGATCAAGCACCCGTGTTTTAAAGACACCCCTTTTGTGTTGATTCTCAACAAGTACGATCTCTTTGAAGACAAACTCAGACAAACACCACTAAGCGCGTGCGACTGGTTCACCGATTTCAGCCCGGTTCGACCCTACACCAACAACCAAAACCTAGCCCACCAAGCCTATTACTATGTGGCCATGAAATTTAAGGACCTATATGCGTCGCTCACCCCCCGAAAGCTCTTCGTTTGGCAGGCCCGGGCCCGCGACCGAGTGACGGTAGACGAAGCTTTTAAATACATTCACGAGATCTTAAAATACTACGAGAAGGAAGAGACGTATTATAATGGCGCCGAGGACTCGTTTTATAGCACGACAGATGTAAGCTCACCACCGTTTATCAGGCAGAATGAGACAAGTTGAAGTATGTCTGATTTGGGTTTATCGTTGTAGATAAGATGGTCGAGTGGGTTGGTTGGTGAATAAGTTGTCGTTTTTATTCGGGGGTTTTTACGAGTTAGCGATGTGTATGCGTATGCAGTTGGGAGTTGAATTTTATATGATTCGATTGTCATTGTCGTATAGCTCTCCTGTAAGTTGATATGACGAGTAGGGTCAAGATCCGATTTTCAAATGTAACGAAGCCATAAGGTTTCTTTTTATGTTTATTGGCGCAGTATAACGCTCATTTATGTATGTCGCGGAGTAAATCGAAGCCGTTACTGTATGATTGCAAGTTTGTCTGTATGTTTGGCTATTTGTATATCAGATTTTCTTGTCGGTTCCTTCGGACGACGCTTTATCTGTAAGAGTTACCACCTTTATTCATCTTGTGACTCAGTAAACGCCAAACGCTAAAGCATGCATTCCACATAACTGTGGTGGCAACAAGTGTTGGGGGCAGGTAAAAGTCATCGCCCTCACTTTATCAATTAAGATTCTCAGTGAGCACCATTATATCTGACTAGATCGATAAGTACTGATCAAGTGAGAGTCGTCACCTTCACTGTTTATCAGAATCTTTAATTTTTTTTTTTAAACACCAAAAAATTTGTTGGGAATCATTATTGATGCTATCAAAATCTGGCATTGAGTCTTGTTGACTAAACATATCTTCTTGAAGGAATAAAAAAGATATAAAATGGTCAAACGTGATCATAAAAGAAGGGTGTTTCCCTTCATCAATTATCGGAGGCCATGTGCCTCTTTTCAATTTGTTTATCAAGTTTCCGTTACCGAAGAGAATTTATATTATATTATAAGGTATTTGACAAAAAATCTTAAAAACCATTTTTTATACGTAAAATACTGTTTATTAATGTATATTACTTAAAACTCAAGATTGCAAGTAGATTGTGCGTAAGTACAATTATTAAAGCTCCATATCTGAATTCGTGTAACTAACTGCAGATAAACATAATCAAATACAGGATAAACATCTCATTTTAAATATAAAAAATCTAAAATATAATTAGGATAATCATTGAATTCTAACAAGATACTTAATTATTATMTTTATAAAAWRTTATATTATTAAACCAAAAATAAATTATTTTGTTAAATTATAATAAAAAAATAAATTAAAGAAATTACATAAAAAATAAGGATTTTAAATAGTTGATTTTGATATTAACATTGATATTTTTTTTTCAAATTTTTATGATATCTTTAAATTTATATTTTATTCAAAAATAAAATTATTATTGTTTTCTTAAAAACACATAAAAATCGTATTATAACATCGACAAAGACAAATAATAAAATAGAACATTAAAATCGAGATGTATCTCGCTGCATTGCACGAATACTTTTCTAGTTTTAATAACAGATTTGGTTTCTTAGACTAGTTTTTATTTTATAACAGATCTGGTCTTTCAAATTACTTTTGATTAATGTAATAGATTTGATCCATCAAATCATTTTTAATTTTTATAAGACTATCTCTAGTCACAATCCGAACAACCAGATTATGAATGGGACAAAAAAGAACAAATCTCTACCAATCATTCTCAGTCACCAATCCAAGATTGAGGCACTTTTTACTAGAAAAACTGACATGCGGCGTTTGTTTATTGGTTGGTTTAAAGAATTTTAAAAATAAAACTTATCTAATTAAAAAGTGATTTTAACAAAAAAATTAAAAATTAAAAAACATACCAAAATTCATAGTTAGAGCACACTATTGATGTATTTACATACTTTTATGACTTGTCTTATTTAGGGGGTGTTTGGGATTGCTTATTTAAAACAACTTATGTTTTTTTGTAAAAGTGCTTATTAACTTATGTTGTATCAAATTGGAGTTTTGTAAAAAGTGTTTGAATTAGCTTACAGCGGTACCAAACTGTAATAAGCTGATAAGTTGTTTTTTAGTGTTTGGCAAATTTTGCTTATATCTGTAAAATGACCAAAAATGACAGAGAGAAGATTGATGTTGTTACATGGAGAAGGGAGAAGATTGAGATCGATGTTATCTGGAGGAAAAAAGATAGGTATAAAGAGTAATAGGGTTAAAATGGTAAACTGATAATAAGCAGTTTTTCATAAGTCAGGACGGATTAACTTATCAAAAACTGCTTATTACCGGTTTGGCACCGGTATAAGCAGTTTTCTTTTTTCTTATCCAAACACTAGGTATTAGCTTATCATCGGTGCCAGACTGAAATAAGTCAATAAGCAGATAAAATAAGCAATCCCAAACACCCCCTTAGTTTTAATTGTATGATAAATTTTTTATAGTTATAATTACGTTTTAAAATATACAATAATCCGTTTAATTTATTTTTCATATTTAAAATTAAAAAATAATAATTATATATGATAAAAAATAAAATATATAATTTTTACAAAATTATATATTTTATTGGATTGGATCACCGTAAATGAAAAAAATAAGTGAGATTAGATTTGAGTTAAAGATTGTGTAGGTCGATGAAAGAGAAAACAATATTTTAATTGAGATTGAGTTGAAAGAGATTGTGAGTAAACATAGATTTGACCTCTTCCTTCACTTTCTTTTTTAAGATTTGGTTTGGTTTCTATCCTTGATCAATAAAATTTGGTAGCACAGACATATTTCTAAAGGGAAAATTGCATCAAAATAGAACCAACTTTCATCTGATTCTTATTTTGGAGAACTAACTTTCAAAATCGTTATTTAGGGGTCTCTATCAAACTTTTTGTTTATTTAAGGGTCTGGTTGATCTGTTGAACAAGTAACAGGTAATTTAAGGGTCTCTATCAAACTTTTGGTTTGATTTGCCAAATTTGATTTAAACTTTAATATTGATACGGATTGGTTAGATATAAAAATCTTGAATGTGATATTTAATATTTATTTTTTATTGCATCAATTAATTTTTTTTCTATTAAATTAATTTTTTTATTGCATTAGTAAAAAAAAAATTATTGTGGTAATTTAGATTTTTTTTGAAAAAATCTTCAATTTGATATATGAATTAAAAAAATCGAGATTTGAAATGAAAAATAGATTTTATTGCATTTATTTTTGAAAAAAAACAAATTTTAGTTAATTTTATATAATTATTTTACAAGTTGGTTCCCCAAAATAGGAATCATATGCAAGTTGGTTCCCCGAAATAGGAATCATGTGCAAGTTAGTTTCCCAAAATGACGATTTTAAAAGTTGGTTCCCCAAAATATGAATCTGGTGAAAATTTTCCATTTTGGTGCAATTTTCCTATTTCTAAATATAATAAACAAAATAATTAAATAAAATACAAAAGTTTAAATTTTGTCATCAAATATTTTATTTTTGAGAAACATTATTTCCATTAAATTATTTGCCTCAAATAAAACATAATTATTATAAATGCTTTGTTTTAATTAGATGAAAATTAAAAAAAAATTAACACTAACAATATACTAAATTAACCAAGTTTTAAGACCAGGTGTGGTGCGATCATAATGGGCTTTGGGTTTGGATTTTAAGACCCTTTTGGAATTAGCAAGCTTCACCGGTTCCAAAACTATCTGCTTTTGGTACATGGGACGGGACCAAACAGGACCGGACAAAACTCAGTGTCCCATGTTTGGCGCAACATGGGGAAAACAAGAAAACACTGTCCCACGTTTGGCGCGACATGGGACAGGGACAAGAACTGGAACAAGGTGGGACAACTTGGGACAAAAGAGACTTTCCACCAAAATAGGTGGAACAAGAACTAAAATATTACTAATCTACCTTAGTCTGATATATAACCTTAATATGATATTTGTTTTAATGGTCATTACCGCTAGTTTCGGCCACCGCTACCACCGGCTACCACCACCACCACCTCCTCATCAAATTCCTTTTGGGGGTAGCTTGTCTAGTTATGTCCCGTCCAGTTCTAGTTGTACCAAACACTAGACATACTAACCACAAGGGTGGTGCCTGATTGGTTTGAGCTTGGCTCCAAAGGTCAAAAGTACCAGGAGGTCTCAGGTTCAAATCTAAGGAGAAATAAAAATCCCCTTTGTGGCTACGGAGGTTCAAGTGTGGTGACTCTAGGCTATCTGCAAAGCAGGTGGTCGCCATGTGATTAGTCGACTCGTATAACGGGTTGGATATCCAGGTTAATAAAAAAAAAACCACTAGACATACTCTTGTTCTGTCCTGTCCAATTATGTCTGTGTACCAAACGCTACCTGAACGACCAAGTATTTATTGGTTAAGGTTGGGATCCAAACTTGGACCACACCCGAATTTCATTAAGACTAGGGACTGGTTAAGAGACCATATACGAACGGATTTTTTGAAAGAAGCACACATGGCATTGCGTCATTGATCAACGGTATTAAAACTTCAAAAAAGACCAATTAAAGTAGACACGCCATAAGAACCGGTTAAAGGGCCTAAGAATAAACGATCATTATTAGTTACACATTTTGGGCTAGGAAATGAGGTTGGTTATGTCATAACTGGTTATGCGGTGGTGGTGTTTTCTTGACCAGGATAGATAATAACCGGTTTTTGCCCATCTCTACCAAGTTATGGATGTTTCATTGGTTCATCAAAGTAAGCACAAAAGTAATCGAAAAGAACAGGAAGCACTTCAGAGATTTCTATTGTTTTCGCATAGATCAATAATGATCGGTTTTAGAAATGAATGATCACCAAAACATAAAGAATTCAAGATAATTTGCGATTAGTAGGTCACAAGTTACGAAAAAAGCTTTTTTGCATAATACAATCTCCCTTACCTCAAAAAGCGAGGAGGACCTTCGTGCATCACGGCTTTCCTTATCGTTTTAGTATCATCGAGATCTGTGGATCAAAATATAATGCAGCATAATCAGATAAAAGTCGCAACAAAAACCACCATGGGAAGATAAAAGTTCAATTTTGTACATAAATCAAACCAAACCAAACGAACCAGTAAATCCCACATGGAGTGGGTTCTGGGAACGGTAAAACGTTAGCAGCCTTTCCTCAACACCAAGGTGTAGAGGCGCTGTTTCCCTTAAGAACCCGACATTAATTTCATACATACAAGGGCAGATTCAGTAATAGCCTAGGGGATGCCCATGTCCCTGCTCTATCGACCCGACAAAATGGGGAAAAATGAGTCTTAAAGGTGCAGCCTCTATATTTTGATGTGTGCTAAAAAGTGGCTTGCAACCTACTGTTAGTGTCATCGCATGTGGTATATACAGGTTGCGAGTATGAATTCCTTTGCCTGTTTTTTCAAATTTTCTGTAACAGCAGCAGAAAAAAAGGGAAAAAAGAACCCTTTGTATGTCATTTTGAATTTAACCGTACTCTTTATAATTATTTTTTTGCTATATTTTCTATTATGTACTTGTGCCCTGCTCGGAAATTTTCTGGATCCACCTATACATACTAATGAGGCAAAATCATCTTAAAGTTTAAAATTTGGTGACCTTGAAGAAGCTTCCAACTGTAATTCAAGCCATTTTGCCCAATTATCCAACAGCCCAGTTGAATAGGACCAACAAACTTGATGCAACATGGTTTTAAGCAAGAGCAGGGACCATGTTCAGAATCTTCAAAATGAAAGTGTAGGTAAATGCATCCTCTTGAAGCTTCTCAAACCTGAAGTTAAATCAATGAAAACATAAATAACATTAACAGAAATTGGTACGGGATTAATTACTCACTTTTTAAGAATAAGAATATGGTAATGGTTGAGAATTTGAAATAGTAGATTATGATGCATATAAGCATTGCAGCATGAGTATTGACTAAAGGACTGTTTCTCTTCAGTTGTGCAAGCATGGAGTTATAGTTGTATTCAATTGTAGAGCAGGAGTCGCATACTTGCCCTCATTTCCATGTAGGTCACGTATTTCGACTTTGTGTAACAGAACAAACTTACCAAAATCTTTTATGTTAAGAAATTTTTTCCAGGAAGCCTGAATGTGGATTTTTAATCAAAATTAAATTTATAATTAATCGTGTTTTTAATTAATTTTCTTGTTTTTAAATCCCACACCCCCTGGTTTTCTTGCCTTCCTCCCCTCCCCCCCCCCAAAAAAAAAAATGCACAAAGATACAGCCACCCACCAAATTTCATATGATGTTTTTTTATTTCTTGAGGATTTTCACTACTTGCAACCTGGGCCTCAACTGCAAGGGACATTAGTGATGGTAACAACAGTGAAGGATCACACCAGAAGCAGTATAATTATCTTATTCTTTAGAAAGAAAGAATTGTCTCCATCTGCGATGGAAAAGCCAGAGACATCGGACATTTCTACCAGAAATGAAATTGAGGCCACCAGATGAGTTGGAAACGAGCATTCAACTATAATAACATAACTCAGACAGAAAATACATCTATCGGTCTTTGTCACATATAGATTATGTACCTTGGTTATAAAGAAAGATGATTTACAGGTTCAGTAAATGCAATGGGTTCAATAAAGATAAGGCTTGGTGTGTCAGTGCTTGAGTTTCAATGCTGACTCGGTTTGATAAAGATTGTCACAGTAACGTACAGTGGTGATGGTTGGGGGAGATGGATGGTGGTTGATTTTCTTGTACAAGCGTTTTAAATCATTGGATATTTATTTCCTTTTTCCTTTACACAATGCTTTAAATGTTTGTGCATTTTGTTATTTGTACAAATGCTTTAGATACTTGTACAAATGCATAGAAATGACAGTAAGAATTATAAGTAGTAAATTACTTTATTTTTTAATAAAATGATGCACATGGACATTATTAGAAAATATAAATCAAATGCTACATCAGTGTATTGAAAAGGAAAAATGCCAACTCAACAGAAAACAACAAGTCGCGTGATAAACACGCCATGTTTGTCCCAAAATAGAAGATTTTACTAAGCTGAGTGCTTTTCAAAAGATAACTCGAAGTATAGTGACCTAGTGAAATTAAGGGTACGGTATATCGCTATTATTTAGCCATTTGTTTGAGTCGAACAAGATTCATATACCAGGAATGTAGTATTCACTTAAATATCTTCTAGATTCCGGAATCAGGGCTGTAGAATTACTAATTCTAGTAGGTCTGCAATTCTAACAGTTCCAACTATATTGATCATCCATAATTCATCATCATAATGTAGACAATCTCCTTTATGGTTGCACCCAAGGCCATGCATAACGACCCTAAGTGCAAGTTTGCAAACAGCTTGTTTAAAATATATGGCCTAAAATGTTATTTATCCCAAATATTTTAACTCCACTGCATTACAAAATTATTGTACTTTCAAGTGGGTACGAAACCATGTAGGAGACATGCACATTACAAAAACGATCCTGAGCTACTCCAAACTTTTTCTATCGTTGATTATGAAGTTACTTTCTCAAGCCAACGTCAATAGTTTGGTCTGGTTGATTTTCACAGGTTATCCAAATCAATAATGAATATTAGTCATCCAATCTTTTAAAAGCACAATCGATAAGAAGAGTTTAAATGGGAACCAAAATATGTTATAGATTTTGGCAGTCGGGTATTTAGGTCTAAATAGTCTCAGGAAGAACTCTCATTTGTGAGCACAAAGATGACGTAGGCCTTGATCCAAGTGTGCTTTTTGGGGATGCAAATCAAATTGATCACCCAAATTGATCACCTATGGTTGAGAATAGTAGGTTATTGCTAGAATATCAGAAGTCTCTCAATGATCTGAAGAAGTACATGAGATGTCGTAAGCTCAATTACATGATTGTTACTTATACAGTTATTGCTTTATTGCTTTCCACCATAAGTATATCACAAAGGACAATATAAAGTTAGCATTCTTAAAAAGGCTATTAGTAAGAGGTCCACCATTGGTGATTGTATCTTTAGTTGGTGATAAGCTCTTATTGTGAAAGAGCAAGAATCAAACAATAGTTTCCTGTTGTAGAACAAATAGGGCATACCTCACATTGACACTAACAGGTGTTGGATATTCCATTAATATTTTATTAGGGTTTTGCTTCTTTATATGCTCATCTGCTCCAAGTCTGCGGGCTTATCTAACGTACTACACATTCAGGGGTGCTCACTTAGGAATATTCACATTCTTTTGAAGTTTCAGAATTACAATTTATTTTTTAAAAGACTGAACCACTATAAACAAGAAAAGAAGGTAAAACATATCAGAACAGAACTTCCAAATCAGGACATATAAGTACTGGACATATTCTAACAAAATACCTTTGATACTTTCATACTTCATGTCAGGTGTTACTTTTCCGGAGAGGATTCGTCAGTTTCTGTTGGGTCACCTATTGATTTGATGATGACCCACTGATATGTTCCTCTATCCTATCAACACTTGGTAGTTATTGGTTTCTTTGTATATTGGTGTCTTGGTACATACTTAAAGCCATTGGCAAAATCGAAGACTAGCCGATATGAAGACAAAAGGTCACCGATGCGGTACTGTGGATCAACTGTCTAAATTACACACCAAGACTCCAGAGTAGATAGTAGCTGATTGAAGATTGAATATATTTTGAAGCTACAAGCCGATTGAAGGAAGATCTTCATGCACCGAAGATTTGTAAGTAGCTGTTTGAAGCTACTAATCCATCCAAAGAAGATCTTCATAGACTGACCATATCTCTGCAAAAGTTTGTCTCTGCATGAACAGTGTTGTATGCACGCTGTGTACGATGAAAATGATATATCAACAATGGTCAAGTCAACCCCTGCCTTCTTATCCTCAGGTTACAAGTGTCCCCATGCATTTAATGTTGAAGGTTGTATAAAAGGCAATATGCATCTCCCATGCAAACATACTTCCTTGAAAGAACTACTAAGTGCTTTCTCAAGGCAATCGGCTCCCTCTTCTTCTACTCTCCTACTCTCCTGTGTGTGAAGAAAATCTTAGGGGCTGTTTACCAAATTTTCTATTAAGTCCTGTATGGATAAATTTGTCTGTCTGGATAAATTTATGTTGTTGTTTACTTTTCTATCTGAATCAACAGTTTGAATAACAGAAATGACCAATTTACCCCTGAGGATGAACTACGCGCTGTTTAATAATTGTTGAATAAACCCAAATGGAACCAACTATTTAATCAAGTGTTTTAAACACAAAACAGTAGCTATAGCTATGTATTGAACCAATCATTGAACCAACAACAATTAACAGCAATAGGAAACAACAAAATCAATAGAAACAGCAAGGTGTTTGGGTTTATATAAACAGCAAACAGCAAACCTAAAATAGATTCTATCAAACAGCAACAGCAACTATAAAACAACAAATACATAAATAGCAAACATCAAACAGCATCAACAGCAACCATAAAACAGCAAATACACATAAAAAAAATCCAAAAATCGTTGAAGAACAGCAAAGAGGGCTGTCGATAGATGGAGGAGAAGAGGCCTGTCAATCGATGGAGAAGAAGAGGGTCGTGAGCAATGGAGAAGAACCTGTCGATCGATGGAGGAGAAGAGGGCCGTGAGCGATGGAGAAGAGGCCTTCGATTAGGGTTCTGTAAACAGTTTGGATCGATGGAGAAGAGATGTGCGATCGATGGAGGAGAAGAGGCGGGGKGTTTCTTGGAGACGCACGATAAGATAAGGAAGGGTAGGGCAGTCTTTTGGCCGGCTTAATCTGGACAAGCTCCTTCTATCATCTGGGGGAATAAGCCCATTTCTGAGCGATTAAGCCTGAAGTAAACAGCCTAGAAAGTCTGTGCGAATAAGCCCATTTCTGAGTGATTAAGCCCGAAGTAAACAGCCTAGAAAGTCCGTGCGAATAAGCCCATTTATCCGCTAAGCTCATTAAGCCACAAGTAAACAGGCCCTTGGTGTTCTTCATTTCCTTACAAGTACTCTTTGTGTTGTTCTTGTAAGTTCTTCTCTATGTAAGATTGTTTAGGTTAGTGTTGGGTTTAAGTTGTGCTTAATTGTTGTATTCAAGTGTTTCCCCATTTGTAAATTTTCTCTTTAATGCTTTGTAGGTACAAATAGTTTTTCCTTGTAATTTGTAGTTAGTTGAAATCACTTGTAATCTTCTAAGAATTTGAATACAAATACTTTTGGTGAAAATTCTCTCTATGATTCATATTCTGTTCTTGATTGCTATTAATCTGATTGAAGATTTGGGATAGCTTGACATGACATTTTAGATAACGTTTTATAGCTTCAAGGCCCAAGACTACTCCTTCCTTTCTGACCGTTTGATTGCGAATTTCGTGATAGAGATGCTCTAAGTCTTCAAGAAAAAGATTTGGGAAATCAGCTTCACTGAAACTCCAAACATGGCCGTCTTGTCTCGTCACAAAAAACACTGGATACCAGACTCTGACTACTGGCTTCAATGTTTTTGATAGAAACAATTCAATGTCTGGTCCGCACTTGACTAATCGGTAGACGTTTTGCTTTGAGAAAGTGTTTATATTCGATACGATATTCACATGTTTCTTTGTGAATACCGAGAATTTTATCAACACTAAGAGCTTTCCGATGACGAACAAAAACGCCAAAGTAAATGTCCTCGAGATAAGGCTCTTTGATTCTCGCTCTATCAAAGCCTGGAACATTTGCACGAATTGCAAATGGTACATAATTCTTCGTAAATATCTCTGTCGCATCGTGTACCACATGAGTTGTATCAGGAATGCTTTGAGGATCGGTAGGAGTATGCTCAGAGTCATCATCTCCAGAAACACCTTCACCACCCGTTGATGTCTCAGCCAACCTCTGTCTCTTGATCTCTCCCTCATGGTGATCAGGATCATCCTGATCATCATGCCTTCTTTTAAGAGAGGTGGCTTGAGCTCAACATGTATTTTCCAAAGCTAATACCCTTTCAGATAGGATATCAATGGAGTTTTGCATTTGGGTTCAGGCTTTGGTATTGGAAGCAATTGTAGAACCAAGTTTTGAGAAATTATAAACTACAATGCTTTGGAAAGAATGAAACTTTGTGGCTTTAACTGTATGGGTTTCTTCAATTGAATGTCTTAATAAACCGACCAAATCTGCATCCGCCGATTGATTAGAAAGCAGTTTAGCATAGAGCATTGGTTTTAGATCATCCACCGATAGATCCAACTCCCTTTGGAAGATGTTTGTTGGCTTTTATATAACTTTTATCGATGATGTTATGATCAATGTTATCTTTAAAGATGATGTTGTCCTTTTCATTCGAATTTTGGAAGATGTTTTGGTCTTTGTATGGACTCTTGACGGTTAATATTATATGTGTTTTGTATTGCAAGGTTATGGACAGGAACAAGTTAATTTTGATTGTGGTGGTTGTTTATTTGTATTTGAAAAAAAAAATCTTCGTCAAGAATAAAAAGGATAAGAGACAACACTTCAGCATTGAGTGGGCATGTGTATACACAAGAATTGTTAAGTGGATCAAATACTCAATGTCATCAATTGATATGTTTGTCACGTGATGCATTACATATTATTATGGAATTACTTTAAAGAAAAAAATCGGGTGCACTCAAGTAGGTATATGAGCGTCGAAGAGAAAATGACCATATTTTTTACAATAATTGATCATAATGAACACTTTAAAATGGTTAAACGGAGATTTCAACACTCTACGCGAACCATTAATAAATGTTTTCATTAAGTACTAAAAGGAATGATGGAATTTGCGAGAGAAGTCGTAGGGCCAACATCCTTTGATGGAACCCAAAACATGTCGGAGCGATTTACACGACTCAAAGAAACATTTCCGGTATGTTTTGTCTTGATATACTGAATATTCTTAACATATATAAATACTTTCTAATGTTTTCTATTTCATAAAAAGGGGGCTATAGGTGCGCTAGATGAAACTTTGGTACATGCAGTTGTGCCCGTTAGTCAACAAGCTAGGTATAGACAAAGAGGAAGAGGTGAATGCTATCAAAATGTTTTAGCGGTTTGTGATTTTAATATGATATTCACATTAGTTTGGGCTGGATGGGAAGGCATTGCACATGATTCTCGAGTTCTGACAGAAGTTGCATTTAACCCAACTTCAGGATTTCCGTTTCCTCCACCAAGTATGTTTCATTTTTTTTTTCTTAACATTTAAACCTCGTTATGTTTTATACTTTTAAATTGTATTTTGTGGTTGCAAGTAAAAGCTATCTTTGTGATGCCGCATATACCAATACTCATGGATTTATGACCCCCTATCGCAATACAAGGATTGGTTAGCAGATTTTCGACGCCGACGTGCCTTGACTGAGGAAGAATGGTTCAATCATGCTCATGCACAACTTAGAAATGTCATCAAGCGTGCATACGTGGTCTTGAAAGCAAGATATCCAATTTTAAGACAAATGGCTCCTTACCCTTTCCCAATACAAAAAGATGTAGTGATTACTTGTTTTCCAATTCACAATTTTATAAGGAGATGCAATATTCAAGATCGACTATTTATGGAGTATGCTGAAAACAACATGTTTACCATCGAAGAACAAGACGAAGGAATGGAGGAAGAAAGCATCGAGGAAGATGTTGAAGAAACACAATGGGGTCCCCAAGGCAATGAATATATGACTAATTTGCGTGATCAAATTGCAAATCAATTAATGTGAATGCTTGAAATTAATATATGTAAGCGAACTATTTGTACGCAAACAATTATGTTAAAGACTTGTAATGACTTTTTGTTCGTTGTTGATGGTTTGTTGTTGTTTCCTTTGTTGGTCCTTATTTTGGTCTTTTTTATTTTGGTGGTGGTTTTGCTTTTGAAAAATTTGACTTTTTGTTCTAAATTATGAAAATATATAATATGTTAATATATTGAGTATCAATATATTTTTGTAAGCAAAAAAGAATTAGAAATTATATTTAAATTTTTTTGATAAATAACATTTTATGTTGGCACTTAATACAATACATATGGTAAACAATAATTTTCAATCAACACTTACTCGAGAAAGAGGGATATAAACTCAATCAACACTTACTACAAAATGTTTGGTAAACAAGAAAATCCAATCTGCACTTACTCCAGTCAGACCTCTTACCCGAATCAGCACTTAACTAAAAAAATTGGTAAACGGCCCCTTAGTATCATTAAAATTGGTGAAGCCGGAAGAGTCTTTTATACCCTGATCTCAGATGAACTGAAGAAAAGAGATGCTCTTGCAGCCACAGATACAAATGTTATGGAAGTAGATGATGACTGCTATCTTATCTATGTGACTTCTTGAACTATTTTCTTCATTGTAAGTATTTAAATTCATTGTCTAGTATAAATGCATTTTATATTTCAGTATTTACCTCATTCTTTATTTGTTGCTCTTTGATTCATTATTTGTTTTGTATGTACGTTTACAGTTAAAAAAAAAAACCCAAAAAGAATATGTACATAGGTCACCCAATTTATAAGTTCTTTTTCTCAAAAAAATTTAGAGTTTATGTATCTTGTATTTATTTCTTTCTAAGTGTTTGTGTCATCATTAAATAGGGGGAGATTGTTGGGTCGCCTATTGATTTAGTGGTAACAATCTTTATTGTATCTCTGTGTGTTAATTCTGATATTTATCAATAAGAATTAAAAAGTTGAAAAAAGTCCCTGTAATTCTATTCCACCCCCCCCCCCCCTTCTACAATTACTTCTTGTTTATTGCCATCCCATTCAAGTTCAACAGTTTCTCTTCATTATCTACTGTAATTATATTACTTTCACTCACGAAGATGCTATGAATATTTCCAGAAGCTAGGGAGTTAACGGGCTCAAGGCCGAGTGGGTAAATGGGCTTTACACTAAGTGAGAGGTCCTACATCTAAATCACTTGCCAGTGCCCCCTGGAACGAACTATAAGAAAGCAACACTCAGCTGAGTGAAAGAAAAAAGAAAGAAGATGCTATTAAAGATGCTTAGTTTGGAAAAGTTTTGCCAATAAGATATTAAAATCATTACCTTCCCGACTTTGAGAAGTGCCCTGCTCCCATCTCACATTTAAACAACAATATATTATCATCTGTTTTCATCTCTCTCAACTTCGCAACAAACTTAGCAGGTTCAGAATAAAGTACACGTGGATCTGCAGAACACGCAATGGAACTGGTTAAATGACGAGATAAAAGATGCATCCTATGCAAGCATATAGGAACCATCTCCAACCACGTATCGGGCTTTTTACACTTGTGGTTGGTGATAAAAGTGTAATTTTGTGTCACAGAGCATGGGGTGTAAGAAGAACCGACGTTGCTAACATTTTGGTTTGAAGACATTTTTTTAAATACAAAATTACAAGAATATAAAATAATATAAAATTATGAAATTTTTTAAAATGATAGGAAAATAACGACAATTTGAAAATGATATGAAGAATACAAGAATTTTAAAACTGATACAAAAATTAAGAGATTATAAAGATGAAAAAGTAATTGCAGGAAATCTAATATGATCCGAAAATTACAGGATTATATAAATGATACAAAAATTACAAGATTATAAAGATGATACAAAATTACAAGATTATAAGAATGATAGGGAAATTACTGGAATTTTAAAATTGACAATTACAAGAATTTTAAAAATGACACAACAATTAACAAGAACTTTAAAAATGATACGAAAATCACAAGAGTATAATAATTATACGAAAATTTCGACATAAAAAAAATGAAATGAATATAATGATAGTATAAAACCTACTATGGAATTATGACTTGAGAGTTTTTGTAAAACAATATCGCAAATGGAGAGAAAGTAGAATCGAGGATGGAGAGAGATCTTGAGAGTTGAGAACTTTGGTGTGAAAATAAATAAACTTACACTCTATTTCTATTAATTCATCTAAAATAAGTTTCACTAAAATACCCCCTTATAACCCATAGTTTTAAGGGTAAAATAGTCAAATTATTGGGAAAGTAAAAAAACCACAAAAGGACAAAAAATGGCTAGGAGAATCAAAAAGATCATTTAATCCATAGCAAAAGAACAAAAAAGGGGCTTTCCAGACCGAGCCTGGGCTTTGACCCTGGCAGGGCTTGGGACCAAAAACTGGGCCTTACCCAGGCTTTTTCAGGCTGGGCTTAGCCCAGGCCTGGGAAAAATAAAAGCTGCCTGATCTGGCTTTATGCCTGGCATGGGCCTGTGGTTCGGGCTTTTTTGGACCGGGCTTCAGCTCAGGCCTTTTTGTGCATGTCCATAGAAATAAGATCTACAACTCTAGAAACAGCAACCTACCATTTAATCCAGCAGTAACAAGTATGGCTGGATAATTCTGAGCCTTCACCTGTTTAAAAAAAGTAATGAGCTAACTTTGAACATTCGATAATCTACATATGGCGGGACTCCAAACTTTTCAGTTCACTTAAATAGCAACTGAAGAAGGGATAATGGTGCTCACGTTGTCAACTGGTGAATATGATTTCATGTAAAAGTAGAACTCTTCCTTCCGAGGATCACCCCATTCCTGCAATAAAAGAAAGAAGTGCTCCACATGAAATCGGCATTAAAAGAAATCTATACAAACCACCATCTATTCCCTACAGCTCCTATAGTCAACTTCTGAGAACAACTTCACTGAAAATGGGTTTCTTTCATTCAGTAACTCCATTTTGTTGAAGAATATATGCAGATGAAGATTGATGTTATGCCACAATATTTTGCATAAAATCAATGAATTCAGATATAACTATATTTTTTACCATTATAAATAGTTTGTATAAAGAAGATTAAGGATGGCAAGTAGGTTACCATAGCACAAAGAGGGGATTGCACAAGTATAAAGAAGATGTTGCCACGTGAAGCTAAATAGCATTAGACTACAGATGACAATCCTTGAGATGGAAATATCTAACAAAGGCGGTGATTTTAATTAAAAACGGAGATGGTTAAAAGACTGACTAGTACAAGTGAGAAAATGAGCATACTAAGATGAAAAAAATCAAATGATGATAAGTATAAAAAGCTTTATGTGTGGCATCCAAGGTGAACTTTAAGGCGAGGACAATGTTGAAATAGCTCATGTAACTCCTTGTACACCTTAAGCTGAAACGTTCTGTTAATGCTGAATCCACCTATCTATTGTACACTCTAAGCACAGGACCAGGATGGTTTCCAAATGAGAACCGGAGTATTTACAACAGCTTATTATTTGGTAGACAATTTGTGGCCATGGCTGGTATATTGGTTAAATGTCTTTCCACAGCATCATAAAAGAACCACCATCACCCTCCTAATCAAGACATTTTATCTGCTGGATTTATAATTCAATAATGCAATTCCATTAGTCCTTTAAGGTTGGTTTCCACAAACATGGACCACTAAACCCAGTAAGTGGCTAAGAAATTATCTCAGGACTGATCACTCCCTTGACTTCATGATTATTCATCATATTTGAGGATAAAAATTGATAATTAATTGCCCGATAAGGAGCAGATATAGAAGCAGGCCAAATTGGGATCAAGCACATGTGAGTGAGGAGAGTTGAGATAGACATCACATAAACGAGGTAAGACCACATGTACACCAGGTAAGGGTCTGAGCAGTAGAGGGTACCTCTGCTCTCAGCCCAGCAAAATGGAGAAAGTTCGCAAGGAGAAAGAACAAATGTGAAGGTTCTGCCAAGACTCAAATTCCCTGCTGCAGCACCCCAAACCTGAGCGGAAGTCAAGGGGTTACTCAGGGAGAAGAAGCTTTAAATGATTCAGACAGTTGCCCTGCTGGCAGAGCTGGAATCATATTAAAACTAAAGTACTGATATGGGATACAGAGCAAGTTGTGATCCCAGTCTTGGATATAGAAGCAGTGCTGTGGCAGGACATAGAGACTTTAGGATGCATTTATATGGTCAAAGGCGGTTCTGCTGTTGCATGCATATTTATCAAACTATGGAAGATATTGTTAAATCTCAGGATTGAAATGGTAGTTCCACAATTGCAGGAGATATGGTAAACACACAAATTGACACAACATAGATGTCAAGTGGAAAATAGATTTTGTCAAACTGAAGTTAGAATTGTTTATTGACAATATTGTGATTTTATCCTTTTCAGAATCATTTAACAGGTAAGATCTTCCAAATGGAGAGCCCAAGTTCCTAACCTACATTTAGTCAACAGGTAAATGCAACGAAAACAGAAGCATAAAAGCACTTCAGTTTCCAAAATGTAATATAGATCACCTCCCATTCTGCTGTTGTTAGAGGAATTGTTGGATCGAGCATTGTAGTCACAACATCTACAAATGGTACTCCAGCAACGGCAACCTTAAATAAATCAGGACGCATGTTTAGAACAGCACCAATAAGCAATCCCCCGGCACTTCTTCCGTTGATGCAAAGTTTTTCTTTCGTACAATATTTCTTCTCTATCAGATACTCGGCACAGTCAATAAAATCTGTGAAAGTATTCTTTTTCTGGAGATATTTCCCATTTTCATACCACTTCCTCCCCATTTCTCCTCCACCACGAATGTGGGAAATTGCATATATAAAACCACGGTCCAACAAAGACAACCTTGATGCTTTGAAACTAGGATCCAGGCATATCTGCAGGACAGATAAGAATTATATGGCTTGAAAAGTAAAAGTTCAAGCATGCAAATCTGATGACAAAATAGACATGAAAATCGAAATTACTTGCAAGGTAACTTTTTTCTCATATGGCTACAGATATACAAGATAACATAGTATTACACAACAACAAATATCAAATAAAGACATTTGTGGCCGTACACACGGATAGTACACCAATACTCGGGGTAAGCCCTGGAGCATTGGTATAAAGTTCGCGATCATCATAAACTCTAATCTTCACAACCTAGCAAAATGACATAGGTGTCCCTCATTTTTCCTCACGAAACCGGGATATTTGGCTTGGTGCAGAAGCCCGTTTATGAGTCCAATATTCATATGTTTCACAACTTGTATAGAAGAACAAGGCATGATGGCCTGACTTCCTATTTTGACTAAGAATCCCTGCTCCTGCTGGATGGGATTCTAAGAAACCCTTCAATATAATGAATTTTTAAGAATATAATGAATTTTTAAGAAGCTTTTTGCTTTGTAAATGAAATTCGAAAACGAGCAAAAAATGAAGAAAAGAATGATAATAATATCTCATCCATTTCCTTTCAAATCTTTCATGTAGAAATTAGATCTATACTTAATAGATATTAAGTAATAATAATTCCAATTTAGAATTATCAAATTATAATATCTCTCAGACTAAATCAGGTCATAGAGACTTTTCTCACCAACCTGCAAGACCAAGAATTTGAACAAAGATCTCTGCTTACACTTAAAATCTCTCTACCTCTCAAAGTCACCACTCCCTCTAGTGTGGAGGTCAAAATCCATCCTATCCACCCAGGCCAGTAGGATTAGAGCACGTGAGTTTTAGATGTGCAAAAGCAAGCCATGTCATGTCTACCGTTGTGCGGAAAAAATTGGTTGCAACAAGTTCACCTACCTGTGATGCAACAACACGAGTAATATGCAGCCTGTGTTCTCTCATGGCAGTATCAAATTGCTTAGAAGTAAAACACCCCAACAGAAGTAATAAGCAATTCAGGAAGAAATTTCTGGTTGCTATTCCACTGTCCTTATCATCTCTGTGTTCTGTGGTGGAGTTCCCTGCATAATACTGCACTTAAAATCTCTCTACCTCTCAAAGTCACCACTCCCTCTAGTGTGGAGGTCAAAATCCATCCTATCCACCCAGGCCAGTATTAGTTAGCAAACCTTTTAAATGGGGATTCTCTATATTTTACTATAGAACGGAGATTTCTCCACTATATGTTTCAAATTAAAGAACTAATTCTCTTAGTTGCTGGAAAAATTAGGACTCCCAGAAAATGGTAGCAATTGGTACTGCAAAAACATTAATATATCGTTGAATTTGTCCACTATTAGTAGATAAAATGATTTCTTTCACTTCTGAATCACAAACTATTCGATATCCTACCATCATATGAAATAAAAGACTGGTATTTGAAAATATTTTTAGCTTGAAAATTGAATCAAATCTCCGTACAAAATCAATATCCCAGAGTTTTGAAATGATTATCTGGGGACAAGTAGGTAATTTTCACTTAAAAGTTGGTGCAAAAAGACAATTTTGCAATTAAGATGGGACATGCTAAAATGGAAATTGTTGCAACTGTCATGAGGGATAGAGTAATGCTTTTGCACAACTTGATCAGGGTTACTGGACTCAAAGCATACAAATCTTCATCACTTCCAAATCCATCATGTTGTTTAAATCTTACCACAAACATGAAATACTTATAAAACTACTTCTACAAGATATTAAACAATTTTGTTAGAACTCCTAAATGCTAGCTTATGTTAGTTGACATACACAAATGACAATGACCGACTGCATCTATTGATGTTATACTAGTGGTGACCCGTGCAAAGCACGGCTTATTTGCTTCGATTATAAAATATATATGACTAATCGGTTGCTATCATCTTGGTGCAACCAATTTGAATGATTTCTAGCTTACAAGTCAAAATTAGATAAAAAATGAACCAACATGTATATGTGAAAAGACATTACTTACAGAAAAGTGCAAGTGAACTTGAATCTTCTTGGAGAAGTCCTAAAGTACAGATAACTGTTATCGAATTCTCATTCGTGATAAAACAACCAATTTAACCGCATTATTTCCACAATTTTGTGGTCAAATCAATAAATTTACTCTATTCAATTCAATATCATATTTACAAAATATTAGTAGTCCTGAACCCCTTCAAGCCCCGACTTGCAGCCTTCATTTCTAAGCTCCGGCAGGCGCCAGCCTCTGCCTCTTCTTTCCCAGGCTCTCCTGGCCTCTGCTTTTGCTCTCCATCTTTTGCCTTTCCAAACTTCTTCTTCTCAACTGTTTGGACCCTAGCTTCCATTTCCTAGATCCAGATGCAAGCCAGAACTACTCTCCCCCACCCCAAACACCTCCAGGACAGCCTTCTTCCTTTCGTACTCAGACATACAAGGATCAATTTAACAACATAAGAATATGCAGCGTGAGGGCAAGGATATTCAGTTTGAGAATATCAAGAACATGCAGCTTGAAACATCGCAGATACAATTATACAAAGGCCTGAGGCATATGAGTTATGCCTTAATAGGTAGGGACAAGATGATCCATAGTTATCTAATGCATGGCATAGATGTCAGACTTTATCATGCTTATGTATTACCAGCAAATACATATCACATTTATATTTGTGTTAACAGACTTTTACTATCAACAGCCTACCACAGATGTGAGACTCTACTGAAATCAAGAATTACACCCTACAGTCTCCAGGTTCGGATTCGCCACGCTAACACCCAGTATGCACTTACAAGGCAGAAAGCGAACATTCTCCAAGGAAGGATTGAGACCTAGAAAATTCTAGGTCGTTTTAGAGATGTCTAGTGTTCTCCAAAGTATCATAGCACTCTAATATCTTTGTATCTTTCTTGAATACTCTTGATACTTGTAAATGTCCTGGTTTTTGTAGAGAGACCGAGAACCTTCGTGGGACTAGAAGATTCCTTCAAGAAGTGAGTCACCTGGGAAAGGAAACCTCTTCATGTTATACCATCCAACGAGAAACTACCAAAGGAACTGTTCAAGCAAGTGATCCTGATAGATACCCAGGCATAAGAATTAAAAATCTTGAGCCTTCACTCAACCTCTATTTTATTCTTTGTATCATTTCATTTTCCTTCCAGGCTTACTTAACTCGACAAGGAAGGTGAAAAGCTAGGACATGTGCACTAGGGGGTTCATCCCCCCCACGAATCGCTCCTTGGAGTAAAACCCCCATTCTGGGGTTGATTAGGATGGTATGTTATAACCTGCACGAGACGGTCAAAGCTCCATTTTTTTAAAGCTATTAATATTGTACTTCCTTGATTTTCTTTTTTATTTCCATAAATACTTGTATTTCATTTCATCTTTTAATACACTTTTAAACACTATCAGCTCTTCCATTACGTATTGTTATGGGTCCCAATAATTAAGTGCATTTGTTAAACTCTCCAAATACGGAAAATTCTACCAATACTCAAACCACAAATCCACCAAATTATATTATATTCATTTTATGGTTTTCTTTTGGGTTTTTATTCAATAAAAATAATATTGGCGAACACGTTTTTTTGTTGAATAAACATTTTTTTTACAATAATTCATTTTCCTGTTTTATAAAAAAAATAAAAATAAATGAATGAGTTTTATATAAATATATATAAAGACCATGTTATAAGAAATAACATAATGCATACATACAGAGAAAAACAGATAATATAGAAGTAAAAGATACCACATCCATTACCTCATACGATCCATAACCATAAAGCAACAGTGGATCCGACCCATCAAGCTTGACCAGATCCTTTCTATAGACAATTGATATAGGAACATGAGTGCCATCTTGAGCAATTGCCCACTCCCTTTTGGTTACATAGTTTGAGGCATCAAAACCACCCAATACCTGATTCCATCAAAAGGTGGTCCATTAGACCTAATAATTAGATTTTTTTGCCTAAAAAGACAAAAAAAACGAGTGGAGAATGTAAAACATGCTCAACAATATGAGAGAAAGACTACATCCTCCAGAAAGAGTTATGTTCTGATGTAATTAGAAAAAAAATAAAACAAACTGTATGTAATAACTTCCTCTCATCCTGTGATCAGATAAAAAAATCTGACTGCAGATAGAGTGACTTACGAATCCATCACATTACTTTTTTACTTTTATAATAAGCTTGTTATGTTTGTTACAATTGACCAAGTCTGCACCAATGCATCCGGTATGATTAGTCATTTGTAAAGCAGTAAGGAAATTTTTCAGTGTATTAGGGATGAAAACTGTGAATTTGATAGTAATGCTCTAGAATTTTAAGTCCTTATGATCTATAAACCTTATCAAACTTTGAAATGCCTAAGTAACTGATGTTCTATTTTCAGAACATATAATATGTAATATTCAACATATAGCATATATTGTATGTAGAAGTTGCTAACTTGTATAAAGGAAATCATTTTCTCATTTCCTCTTATCACTCTCAGTGAACCCTACAGTTACAGCTTATATCATATATGAGCTCTAAATACTCAAGACCAAGGGAATGATTCTTTTGGCATTTGCTTCCTACAATATGTTGGCGCAAAACTTTAGTACTCTGATACACGAGAAAGTCTCTCAAGCAACCACCGATCAGAAATGAGAAGCGTTGACCTGATATGCATAGCCCATGCTTCTCTCTAACATCCAAGTATTTAATATGAGGTTGTGGCTAAACATGGTAATAAAGCCGATTAATGGCTTGCTTAACTGTTGCTCCTTTCGATCTAAATCCTAGCAGACTGAGAATAGAATGAACTTCAATGAGATCATTCTGGAGCGACTAGGCACAAGAAGGATTAGAGCTCTCAATTACACATGCATCTCAACTTGTAGGAGATTATAATACAATAGCTCAGCAATACAAGGGCACTAATGGAAATTTAAAGAAATCAATATATGGAAATTATATTGTTCAGAGACCAATTTGTAATTCATTATTATTTAAAAATCATTGGGGGTTCAGGATTTTAGCATTTAGGTTGGCATACCTTTAGGACATTTACTGCTAGAAGATGATCTAATTATGTTTCTTTTTTAAGGTAGTTTAGTGGTGGTATTTGCTATAGCCTGTAAAATAGATATAATGTACTCTTCTTATTACTTCAGTGCTGTAGTCTAGGCCAATTTACCCATATTCATATCATTCTCAGTCATATTATAGCAGTATAGCACAAGTTTGGAAAACCCTAATTTGCTTCATAGTACCAGAGCCTTGGTTAGGACTTGGGATAACCACATGAGTTTGCGTTTGCCAGTGGCATAGCCCAGCATTAATGGATATCGTTTTTCATTCTTTGTTTTGTGTCACTATAGTCCTGATTCTTATTGACTGTCTGGGCCTTAGTTCCTTCACTGCTCCACCACTCAAAAGCTTCCCCTGACAGAATTAATCTTGCAGCATCGTTTGACATGATGCACAGCCTTTCCAGATAGGGGAAGGAATGATTGTAAATGATTACCCCAGTGAGGAGTATGTAGCAGACATAACAAGAACCCAAAACAGGAATCACAATAAAGGTGTAACAAAGTAACTAAATAGACCTCCATGATTATGAAATTCTGGCAGGCCTAAAAAGAAGAGAAAGTAAACTAGGTTGAATAATATATCTACCATCATGTAACTTACCGTTTCGATTTTCTTCAGAACTGAAACTCCTGTATTCATGTCATAATCATATGTAGAAGGGGGCGTTCTCAGAGAGCTATAACAAAACCGCAATAAACTTGAGGAAAATTGTGACTCTGCTGGATCCACTGAATAAACAGGATCAATAAAATCAACAGCTCGACCACCTTGGAGACTTTCAAGTGGTTCGCTAACAGCGGGAAGAGAGTAATAAGTTACCCGAGGTAGGCCCTTTTCACGCTCATAAACTACAAGGTGGTCACTAAAAAGCTTTACATCCTGTATTTTTATGCTGGAACAAGACAGCCAGGAAAAGAAAGACAAAATAAGAGAGGGAGAAGTATGAGGCTGGTAAAAAAATTAATAACAGTAGAAAATTATTTAGAAAGACAAATTGAAGGGACAGTGTAGACTAAACATCCATCAATTTTAAGGAAAAAATTCTCCGGTAAAATGTACAGTAGGTCCCTTTTTGTGCTTAAAACATTCCAGGAGAGGTTGAAAGCTGAAAAGGAAAGTTGGATCATAGGAACGGAAATACATAAATTGCCTACGGTTATATTCCAAGAACGGACACCATTGGACAATTAATTTTTGTGCCTTAGAATTGCTCCCATCAGCATAAGGCGCATGGAGTTATACGATGATAGTCTGATGCGAATTGCAAGATTAAATTAAAGAGTAAATTTATCGAGGTGTAGGCCAAAAAAAACACAATTCTGGTTTGGTTAGCAGTTTCACAACTAAAATCCCAACTGCATACAGTGCTAAATGAATACTTCTTTATTTATGTTACATATTCTATAGATGGGTGAATAGCTTTTAAGGATATAGATGAATAGTGCTAAAAGAAGAGGTGTCCCCACACACAAGCCCCTTTTGCTGGTTACCTTATTGAATATGTTCCGTCCATTATTTTGAAGGGACTTTGTTTTTGCTTCACTTGTTCATTTTCCTTGGGTTGATGCTAATAAAAATGAGTTGTTGGTTGTTCCGCACCTCCTATTATCTTCATGATTGAAAAATGCAAAAGGAATAGACTTGTTCGACTTCTAAAGAGCAAATTTTGTTTTGCTAATATCATTTCTGTTTTTCCATCAGTATTTATGTTCAAAAAGTTCGCTATTTTTTATCATGCCAAGTTGGAACTATAGAATATCTATTTTCCAACTAGTTCATGAGTGTCATGAGATAGAATTAGATAAATACGGTCAAGTTAGGTTTTCATATGTTTATATATCTAGGCCCATGGGCCTTACTTGTCTACTACACATATTCAGGGTTCTCCCCAGGTATTAAGTTCAAATTATTAACAATAGAATAGAAAATTTCACTTCATGGCAAATTAGAGTGCTCAATGATACCATTGACCATACCAGACATACATTGTTGCCAGTTGAAATGCTCTTAGGCTAAAAACTTCATGGAATTGTATGTTCATTGCAATTACCTGACCAACTGCTCATCATGTATCAGGTATGATCTAATTTGGACAGAGGTCAAGGTGGTTAGGTAGCCTAGGTGATGCTATAAGGAACTTACAGCTTACACTACAATTTTGGAGAACTAATAAACTCTCTGCACAGTTGTTCACGTTTGTTGCAGATCTCCAAAAAGAACTTTTTCATACTTGCAACAACTAAAGAGCTTTGTTCATTTTGCACCATAACTAACTAACTATCTGAGCTACCCTTGGCATATCCATCTATGATCATGCCATTGTGTAAAGTAATTTGCTTTATCTCTTAAAAGTGTTCATCATTTGTGGTGGACAAATTAAATGCATGAAATATAAATACCTTTGAGTCGACAAGGAAGAACACATACTTTGCACTCAAGCTAAAGCATATGGGCCCCTTGATAATAACAACTTATGGAAGTACAGTGGTACCTTTCTCTGTGAGGAAGAAGAATTGTAGTTGCCTTTACATTGTCCAGCGGACAGGCTAGCAGTTCTGAGTTGAAAGCCTCATCACTTCTCCTTTTAATGAAAAAATGATTGCCACGATGGCTGACTGATGTATCAATGCCCTCTGACCGAGGTGTCAAAACCACAAGACCGTTCTCAGGCTTTGAGATATCAAAATAGAACATAGACCTGGTAGTTTTACTTTCTGATCCAACAAACAGATATTTTTTGCTGTCAGAAGCTTCAAGATCTAGAGAAAATATATCATCCTTTTCATGATAAAGACATGCATCTGCTGATTGATTTGTACCCAACTTATGGAACCACACCTGTAAAAACCAAAGATTATGTCGTAAAATTGATTGTGATATTAGTAATATATAAGGCTAAAACTGAAGCTAATGTCTCCCTTTCTGGTTAGCATGGTGGTTGCTACGCACCCATCTCTTGCATTTCCTTATTGGCAAGTGTTTTCTCACAGAATACTTGGCAGCCAATAAAATCTGTAGTAGATATATCGTATAGATGAAAGTATAGAAACCTACGGACAACTTAGGAAAGCAAGAGAATCCATAATAATAACTAGTAATCTATCCTGCAAGCAAGGCATAAAGAACCTTTGGTGCATTGGGCACAAGGGGCATGCTTATTTTGGGTTTCTCACCTGTTTCCTCGCTTGAAAACCAGCTCAGGTTCTTGGAAATGAGAAACAAAGGGACAGCAAAATATTCCAACAATTTCAGAACTCACAGGCAATATCGCAGTTGCTTAACAGCAAATTCTAACAGAGAGAATAGGGATAAATCGTGTGACGCTAGGACTTTAAGCCTCAAGCCATTAGCAGGTCTTAATACTCTATCATACTATCTGCTATTTGTTAAGATACCACGATGAGTCATGAAGGTAGCGAACTGCCAGGGCAACATGGTGACACACCCCTGGCATGACTTCCATAAGGTAACAAGTCATTCGCAATACGAATTTTACATTTATATTTAATATACTTCGATAATACCTTATCAATAATTACTTAGATTATAAAATATCATAGACATGAAACTGTTTATATAGAACTTCTTTACAAAATCAGCATTTAATAACAATGCAATTTTGTTCTCTGTATTTCTTTCATTCAAAAGACTGCTCATCTTTCTAATACGAAATTTTGCTTCAACCAGTAAAAAGTTATGTTTCTGCTTTTATCTTTTATTCAACTATCATAATGACGGTGCACCCACCTCTGAGTACTCTTGGCACTCAGGAGTAAGTGGACAACTTGTCAACCAACTCTCCTTTAGCTTCTTATTAAGACACTGTTGCTTCTTTTACACACTTATCGCATACCAACAGGCATATGCACAGCTGCATCGACCTACTCACTGAGAATTGGAGACGTGAGGCAGGCATGTACACAAAAACACAGAGTGAGCTTCAACAGTTTGATAACACAGAACATACATAAAAGACAGCATGAAGCTTCAACGGATTGATAAGCACCAGATAAGATGAACGAAAATGCTTAAACGAACAATTTCCCAAGTTTAAAATCAAGTCTCGATTTTAGTTGTAGAACCTAGAAAAACGATTATTATACTCGGCGTAAAGTCATTACCTTGTCTGGCCTGAGAATCGCATCCATGGTGACATATAGCAAAGCCTCATCGCCTGCCCATTCAAGATAACACGTTACACCAACCAAGGGCTCACCCACCGGTCTGCAAGTCTCAGCATCCATGACATGGATGGTATAGATCTCATCTCCTTTAGTGTCTTCTGCATATGCTACCAATTTGTGATTTGGACTAACCTAAAGATGGAGCAAAAAGTCAATTTAAAAAAGGATTACAATTTCAGTTTCTGTCTTAAATGCCTTTTCCTTTGTTGTGTTTGTGCTAGGTGTTTGGGAGAACAACAAAGATGAAAGCATAGGTTGCAGAAAGAAAATTTAATCTCACTTGAAAAGCACCAATGCTGTAATATGCATGTTCTTTAGCCTTCACATTTTCATCCAAAATCACATGCTCCGGAGGAGCTTCTGATCCAGTTGGCATTATATCGTGAACAGATGGTACAGCCCCACCATTTTCTACAAGGCGTCGACAATGTTGTACGTACTCCTTCCCCTCCAAAGTCCGCTCATAATAGTAGTAATTCCCTTTGCGTATAGGTGCAGATATATCATCCTCTTTAATGCGGCCTCTTAACTCAGCATAAATCTGATCTTCCAAATGTTTGGTCCCTAAAATTTGAACACTCTTGCATTAGACGGTTTGGTTTTATCATCAGAAAAAAGCACCTATGAAAAAGATTTACCAAGAGATAGATAAATGATGGAAAGCAAAGACTGTGATAAGGTTATTCCAACACAACTATAAGTTTTGAAGACAGAACTATAAAAGAAAGCAAAGATACAAGCAATCAACTACTCTAATCCGCCGTGATACGGATCCGTCTAATCTGATCCAATCTTTACCCAAGCCCAAAGTGTTGAATGTTTATTCCAGACAGCCCAAAAGAGTGGAAGATAGGGCTGGTCCCAATTAGCTATTACAGATTGAAAGCGTGTCAAATAAATGGCGGGAATGCAGGTAGCATGAGGTCATTGTGATTTTTCTTGTTAATTGAGTTAGGCTCTTAGTTGTGGCTTTGAGAGAGGGAAGTTTTCCCTAGAGTCGTGTTTGTTCTTTCAACTGTAAGTTTCCAATTTCGTTTATAATCAATTGTTGATTTCCCTTTCCTTTTAATCCTTTCATTCTTCCAAATTGTTTGAGTTCTTATCATTGGTCCGACCTACCATTGAATAGTCGGAATTCTCCATGGAAACTCGTTCTCAACAAGCTCGATTGGATCATCATGAGGAACAGATTCAGAACTTCAATCAGATGTAACTGAGATCAAATCGGCAATACATTCTGTGGAATTGGATCAAGTGGAACAGGCTGAGTTTTGCAAATTCGTGATGAATTGAGTGAAACAACAAGGTAAGCCATCGGGTACCGATATTGGTGAACGATCTAGTATTTTTTGAGGAGGATCAATCGGATTTCTTCTCTCAAAAGAAATCCAACTTTTCCTTTGATAAGGGAGGGGAGCAATTATCGAACGATCACCTTCCTTGGGCAGCAAAGAAGGTGAAGTTGCCTGAGTTTTCTGGTTTCGATCCTCAAGGATGGATCAAAAAGGCGGAACTCTACTTTGAGATCCATGGGATTTCTCCACAACTACGTATCTGTCTGGCACAATTGAGCATGGTAGGGGTAGCTCAACACTGGTTTACCATCGTGAGGGACATTTATGTGCCATTATCGTGGGATCAATTTACCAAAGAGCTCCTACAACGCTCCAATAGTTTGGAGATTCAAAATCCTTATGAGCAATTGGCAATGCTTCAAGAGCCAAGAGGTAAATTTCATTCATGAATATATCGAAGATTTTGAATATCTATTGTCGTTAGTTCCTCGTTTACCGGAGTCCCAAGCCTTGGGATACTTCATCGCGGGTTTACGCGATAAGGTAAAACGTTGGGTGCAACTTCATCGTCCTCAATCTCGTCTGGACGCCATGTATTTGGCCAAAGACGTTGAGGAAATCTTTCATCCGTCTGTGATTAGTGTTTCCCAGTCTCAATTTCGCTATCAGAGCAATGGGAGTGGTTCTGGATCGACTTTACGACCAGATCTGAAGCATTCCTTGGGCCGGCTTGATTTTAAAGGACCTGTTAGTACTCAGCTTAATGACAAAGGCCCAACATCATGACTTGAGTCCAATAGATCGGAGCCCAATCGATTTGTTTCCTCTACACAACCTAATCCAGTCCCATTCTCCGATTCATCGACTGTAGGAAATCGGAATAGAGGTTTTCGTTCTCTTACTCGTATTGAATGGGAGGATCGGCGAAAGAAGGGTCTATGCTTTCGTTGTGGTCAAGCTTTGGGTCTAGCTCACAATTGTCCTGAAGGTAAATTGAGGGTTCTATTGTTGGCTGAAGATAAAATTGTTGATGATGGTGGTGAAATCAGGACCATGGATGCGTCTGAAGATAGTTTGGGTGGCGACGAGGAATCACCGCCGCTCGGGTTGTGTACCGTACTGGAGTTTCATGGATCCTTAGCTACGGCTGAATCCGAGGCGAGGGGCTCCTCTCAATCGACGAAGGCTTGAGTCCCCTACGGCCAGAGCACTCAATGGGCTAGGGTGGCCCCATTTCGCCTTACCAACCCCAAGGGGGACCGGAACAGGGGCACGAAGCTGCTCTTTTATAAGCTTGAAAATAGGCGCTGTAAATCAATTCAAATAGATGAGGCCTTTTGGCGAAGCCAAGTCAATTTCGGGCCACCAAACCCTGCAACTGATGAAAAGGCCCTATGGTATGGAGTAAAGGGAAGCGTGTACATTGGATGTGGTGTCTAAGCCTATTTCTTTCTGATTTAAGCTCTCATGTTTGGAGGAATGTTTTCCCTCATGTTAGTACCAACTCAATCCCACATAAATGCTGTGGCATAAGTTATCTAAGTCGAAGATCTCGGTGGTCTTGTGAGTGGTTGATAGATTTTTTTAGAAAGATTCCCCATTGGTAATTAAAAAATAGAAAGAATTGACTACAAGACTGCACCTCCAAGTTAGCTTGACGGTCCCAACAACTCGCGATATTTGGCAGGGGGCAAAACCTTGAAGATCGAAGGGGCCATTTCGAGAATACCGATTGTAATTTTGGTGGATAGTGGGGCAACTCATAATTTTGTATCCCGTAAACTGGTCACGGCGTTGATAATATCTTCTCAATTTTTCTTTGGTATCAATATTAAATTGGGAGATGGGCATACGATTTTTGTGAATCAACGGTGCTTAAAATTACCAGTGTTGATTAGTGGTTGTGATTTTGTGGTGGATGCCTTGCTCTTCGAAATGGATCATTTAGACCTAGTTTTAGGTATGGAGTGGCTAAAAACTTTGGGAGAGGTGGTGCATAATTGGAAAAATCAATCGATGCAGTTCTAGTTGGGTGGAAATCAGTTTGTATCCAAGAGTTATCTGATTCGAAGGTAAAGCAAGCTTCCCTCCACACTTGGTTATCCTTGGAAGAAGCTCGTAATGATTTACCGGTCGGTTACATGTTGTGGATTACGATAAACGGGACGATATGTTATCCAAGGAGCAGCAGGCTGATTTACAACGCCTATTCAATCAATTTATGGTTGTTTTCCACGACCCAACAGATCTCCCTCCTCGTAATTAAGATCATGGCATTTCGTTAGTATCCCCTACTTCCCCGATTTGTGGTTGTTCATACCAGTACCCGCATATTCAGAAAGCGAAGATTGAACGGCAGGTGAAGGAACTTCTTTCTTTAGGAATGATCTGTCCTAGTAAAAGTACCTTCTTGAGCCCGGTAATTTTAGTTCGAGAGAAAGACAACTTTTGGCGAATGTGCGTAGAGTATCGTGCTCTCAACAAGGCCACCATTCCTGACAAATTTCCAATTCCAGTTGTCGAAGAACTCATCAATGAATTGACGGGAGCCCATTCTTTTACGAAATTGGACTTGAAATCGGGGTATAATCAGATTCGCATGAAACCCAACAGCATCGAGAAGACAGCATTTGGTACCACGACGGCCACTATGAGTATCTAGTGATGCCTTTTGGCCTCACTAATGCGCCGGACACCTTTCAAGCCATTATGAACGACATCTTTCGGCCTTATTTACGGAAATTTGTCGTGGTTTCTTTAATGATATCCTGATTTACATCCCTTCGTGGTTCCAACACTTGGAAGATTTGAGCACGGCCCTTCAAGTTATATTCTCTAATCATTTTGTGGTCAATCGAGAAAAAAATGTTCGTTTGGACAAACTTCTATTGATTATTTGGGACACATTATTAGCGGCCAAGGAGTGGCCATGGATCCTAAGAAGATATCGGTTGTGTTGGAGCGGTCAGTTTCGAAACAACTAAAAGGCCTACGTGGATTTTTGGGCCGTACGGGTTACAACCGTAAGTTTATTCGTCATTATGGTAGTATTGCCAAGTCGTTGACAGATTTAACCAAGAAGGACGCTTTCAGCTGAAGTACGGAAGCTCAAACAGCCTTTGATGAGTTGAAATGAGCCATGGTCACGACTCCGGTGTTGGCTTTACCGGACTTTTCGATTACCTTCACAATCGTATGCGATGCTTCGAGACGGTGCATCGGGCCAGTCTTGATGCAACAACAAAGACCCATTGCTTACTTCAGTAAGGCGTTGAGTGAGCAAAATTTAGCGAAGTCGGCGAATGAAAGTGAAACTATGGCCCTGGTGTTAGTTGTTTAGCATTGGCGTTCGTGTCTATTGGGGACTAAATTGTGTGTATACAGATCAGAAGAGTCTCAAGTTCTTGCTGCAACAACGTATTACGAATCCCAGGCAACAAAATTGGGTGGCCAAGTTGTTGGGATATCAGTTCAATATTCTGTACAAACCGGGTCGTGAAAATAGGGTTGCCGACTCATTGTCTCGACGAGCAAAAGATGGTGAGCTGACTTCGTTGATGTTGGGGACAGTTTGGGTCCAAGGGACTCAACTTATGGAGGAAGCGCGTAGCGATCTGGGTTTATAAAAGATTATCCGTGACTTAACGAACGACCCAAGTACTCATCTCGGATATGTGGTTCAACACAATGTGTTGTATTACAAGGATAGATTGGTGATTCCTCGTACATCGAAATTGATTCCTTCTCTTTTAAAGGAATTCCATACCTCTCTTACCGGGGGACACTCGGGATATTATCAAACCTATCGTTGCTTGGCCACAAATTTATATTGGCCAGGAGTGATCGTTGCGGTGCAAGAATTCGTGAAGGCTTGTGACATATGTCAGCGATATAAGGCCAGTTCAACGTCTCCAAATGGGTTGCTCCAACCACTCGACATCCCAAATGTGATATGGGAACACCTATCAATGGATTTTATCTTGGGTTTACCCAAATCTAAAGGCTATGATCCTCTTTGGTGGTGGATCGATTGTCCAAATACAACCACTTTATATTGATCAAACACCCATATACAGCTAAGTCCGTGGCAGAAAGTTTTTTTGGGGAAGTGGTCAGACATCATGGAATTCCTAAGTCCATCGTCAGTGACCGTGATCCTTTGTTTCTTAGTCATTTTTGGTAAGAGTTTTTTCATTTGCAAAGGACGAAGCTAAACATGAGTTCCGCTTATCACCCGGATTCGGATGGTAAGACAGAAGTGATAAATCGTTCTTTAGAGACGTATATGCGGTGTTTTGCTATTGATCAGCCACGTTCATGGGCGTTGTGGGTTCCGTGGGCGGAATTTTGGTATAATTCGACCTTTCACGGTTCCACAGGTCGATCTCCATTTGAAATAGTCTATGGTCGTAAGCCCCCGACGGTAGTTCAATTTATTCTGGGGGAAGTTCGAGTGGAAGCAGTAGGGGAGGAATTACGTGACCGTGACAAAGCTCTGAGACAACTCAAGTCGCATCTAGTTCATGCTCAGGCTTTGATGAAAGAACAGGTTGATAAAAGGCGTCAAGATGTGCGTTTTCAGATTGGAGAATGGTTTTATGTTAAATTGAAACCGCACCGTCAAATGACTATGACTAAACGGATTTATCAAAAGTTGGCAGCTAGATTCTTTGGACCGTTCAAGATTATCGAAAAGATTGGACAGGTTACTTACAAACTGGATTTACCTCCATTGTCACGTATATATCAGGTGTTTCATATCTCATAACTAAAAAAAGGTTGTTTTGTCGCCTACGGTTGCTCAAGCTTTACCTCCCGAGCTAGAATTAGATGACAGATTTACCGTCTCCCGAAGAGATTTGTGCGGTACGTACAGTTGTACAAGATGGGAAATCAGTGGAGCAATGGCTAATATGTTGGCAGGGGCAGTCTCGGGAAGAAGCGACGTGGGAGGATGCAAACGTAATCAAGGGTCAATATCTGGATACAAGTCTTGAGGACAAGACTTTATTGGAAGGAGGGAGTAATGATACGGATCCGTCTAAGCTGATCCAATCTTTACCCAAGCTCAAAGTGTGGAATGTTTATTCCAGACGGCCCAAAAGAGTGGAAGATAGGGGTGGGCCCAATTAGCTATTATAGATTGAAAGCGTGTCTAATAAATGGCGGGAATGCTGGTAGCATGAGGTCATTGTGATTTTTCTTGTTAATTGAGTTAGGCTCTTAGTTGTGGCTTTGAGAGAAGGAAGTTTTCCCTGGAGTCGTGTTTGTTCTTTCAAATGTAAGTTTCCAATTTCGGTTATAAATCAATTATTGATTTCCCTTGCCTTTTAATCCTTTCATTCTTCCAAATTGTTTGAGTTCTTATAACGCCGCCTCCAAAAACACCTATTTAAGGTCATGCCCTCGAAGAACGGTAACGCCTCAATATCCTGCCTCAGTTGCTCATCCCTCATCCTCACCCCCTCGACCATGACACTCTCCACCCTCCTAAACTATGATTCAAAGTCCAAACCCCCTAAATGAGAATCTCGTGCATGATATTTGGGTACCAGAGTAAACTGATTATGATGAGATTTCTTCACATTCAACGTCTACTTCTCATCGATTTCCGCTTATCAGTTAGGATTTATTTAAATCTAACTGCAGGGGGGAGAATAAGAGCTTTGTAATTTGATTTATGTAGTCTAAACTTGATTCCTTTTAAGTAGGGTGCAGCTACCTTCGGCAAAATCTCATATCAGGTGCTTTCGCCTTCAAGGTGCAGTGGTATTGGATGCCACTTAATCTTATAGTGGAGTTGTTGACCAAAAATACAAAGTTGAGTTAGGAGGTACAAGTTTAATCTTTTATTTGAACAAAGAGAAAATTCTCAAATTATATAATTATCTATCAGGCTAGAATAGAAAGAAAAAGAAATTTAGGCTTACACATTGGAAAGATAGAGAGAAGGACCCGAAGGAGAGCCTAGGCAACAAAAAAATCCTTTTCCTAGTAGTTAGTTGCTTGTGTCTTCTTCATCCTCTTGACTCTCCAACTCTCTTTTTCTCACTGTGTGCATAGTGAGGGGGTCATAAGGGTTGTGCCTAGCTAGTTGCTTACATGTGTGGCATGTTGTATATGCAACATATCACTATAGTATAGAATAATGGTGTTCATTTTCTCTATATTACACATTGCCTTCATTTATAACTAGAGTTTCCGCTCAACAACTTACTTAAAAACAATGAAAAATAATTCCATTCTTTTCTGTTGTGATGGTTTTAGACCAATCTAACAGATATCTGTTGATAACTCTTGAATAAGACCTAAACCAGCTAGTTTATACAAAGGAGTGATTTTAAGTCCATTTGTTGAGTCTCTTTTATCTCTATTTCTTATTTCTTTTCTTTTTTGAGCTGAGGTCAAGAGTGAAGTGTAGTTTATTGTGGTGACTGGCCATGGGCTAGGAACAAATGATGGAGATATTCTGGAGTTCAGTTGTGGAGGTGAGAGCTATTAGGAGCAGCAACAAAGCGGAAATAGTGGAATAGAGGCAACAGCAGCAGTATTACAATTGTCTGACTAAAAGGAGGGGGCAAACTGGAGATCATGGAGAAAAGCATGGACAACAGTTGCAGTGGCAAAGAAGGTGGAGATAAAGCTGTCCAAGGCAGAAGGAGACGGAAGTCAAAAATCTATAAAAGGAAGGATGAGGATAAAAGCAGAATCGAAAAAGAATTGGTGGATCAATCAAGCAATTTCCATATTAAACTCGTTTTTGCACAAGAGAATTTTATCTCCCTTGGAAATTTTTCTTTCTTTGTTCAAATATTTAGGCTGGGATAGTAATAAACAATTTACTTTCCTGTAACTTAAATTATGTAATGCCTTCAGTTATGGGCTAAGTACTTTAATGGATAACGGAGGAATTTCTAAAATCTTTAGTGCATTTTGAACTGCTGGGACTTGACACCTTGTGATTGCCATTATTATCGAGAGTTTTTACTTCTAAAATCGTTTGTTGAGTTTCAGCACCATTAGTAGGTTCACAATTGTACTTTACCTTGCAGCGAAGGAAAGCGCAGTGGAATTACTTCTACTTGTAATGCAAGAGGATAGCCCTAGCAGTTTAGAAAGAGGATATAGAAATATACACCTTGCCTTCTATGGTCTTGAATGTTTGAATTAAGATATCTTTATAAACTTAAGTGGTGATATTGTGTTTGGTTCCATAATGTCTTTTAAAAAAATGACATCTGTCCAAAAATTGAAAGTTGATGGAATTGGAATGAAATTTAACCCGGTTTGACCACACATTTGGTTAACAGGAATTGCAATGGAATATGTCAAAGGAATTGGAATTTGTATGTTTGGTTTGCAGGTTTTCATGCTCCCCAATTTCTGTAAATAAAGGGTATCCGAACGATGGAGGTGAAGAGGGTTGCTGACTGAGATGAAGATCACGACAGGGCTCACGGCAGTCAGCGGCAGTGCGAAGATGGTTAAGGACGGCAGTGGTCGGTATGAAAATGGGGAAGGAAAGGAAGGGCGACAAGAGTTATTAAGGAGGAAAGAGATGAGAGAAAAAATGAGGGTATGTGTCTTTTGCAATAGATTCCAAGAAATGGAATGTCTATTCTTTACTAAACACCCCAAAGAATTTGAATTCAGCCATTGGAGAAATTTGAATATTTTACTAAACCCCAAAGAATTAACCAAAAGCGGGAATGGAATTTGGTCAACGGATTTGACAATTCCTTCAGTTTTCATTGGAATTCGACAAACCAAAGACCAACTAACTGATTTTGGCAAACGTTTTGTTTTTCAATCTGCAATGAGACAATAGTCTACCAAGCTAGTAGCTACACTAAAAAGTTCAAATTTGGCCCGTGGTACACTTCTTGCTACTAGCTACAGGTAGGCTACATCGTTCTAGTGCACAATTGAGTCATGAAATTTATTTAAAAAATTATTTATCAAATTATTGTGTTTATCTTGTGTTCTTTTTATGTTTAAACATAATAATAACCTACTTTAATTGGTTTTTTCAAATGTCTCTGTTAAGTACCACTTTGGGCTAGCATTGAGGTAAGACAATAATGACTAGCATATGTAGAGATTCATTATGCGATATAGAATCCACAAATAAGTACAAGTTGGGGAACTTATATACTGAACAGACCCGTTATAAGAACATTGTATTGGATGACCTATGAGTTTCATAAACGTTTCTCATTTGGTCATTGTATATATGTGGTTTGTTGACTTGAAGTTGTGAAGTTTGTTATAGGTGAATGATGTACTTTGACACTAACTATATTCATGTAGTAACCAAATGACAGAAAGGTGGTTGGATATGTCATACAGTTAAACACTAACTATAAGATTTGTCTCTCATATATGATGGAAGCGATGCCCTTGGGCCCCTTGTAAGAATATTACTTAAGAAACACATATGGTTTTAAAAATTGGTTGAGGCATACGCCTCGAGGCGGCCTAAAATCGTTCATGAGGCAACGCCTCTCAACTCCTGGCAAGTGTGTATGCCTTGGTGGTTGAAGGCGGTAAGCATAAGTGAGGCATACGCCTTTGTTGAAGGTGTGTACGCCTTTGTACTTTTTTATTTGAAAACCCAAAAGGCCGGTGGTTTTCTCACTTTGTTCTTCCTTCTCTAGTAAAAAGATGTTGTGCTTATATATAATATATATATATATACTTATAATAAATAACTTGGGTGACACGTGTCATCTTCTGGTGAGTCGGTTTTCTTGTTTTCCCGCCTAAACACGTATCTAGACACAATCTACATTAGTGGTTCAATTAGACTCATTTGAACGTTCTAGACACAATTTACATTAACAGTTCAATTATACTCATTTGATTGACATGTGTCCTCTTATTCAATCAATTCCACTAATTTAGGATGCAATTGATTTTATTCTTGGGTTAATTAATTCGTGTGGTAACTGTTCCCGAAAAAAATGGTGTTTACTTCTAAGTTTAAATTCAATTTACCGACATAGTTTCATTTCTAAATTCAATTTATATTCTAGGGTTAACTTCATTTTATTCTAAAGTCAATTTACTGAAAAGTTTTACTTTGGAGTTACGTCAGGAGAACAAGTCTGAATTCATTCTTCAGAGTTAGCTCACCCGAACTCTGAAGTTTGCTTTTTCAGACATAGCTTACCCGAACTCTGGAGTCTGAACTTTGAAATCTTTTTTAGACTTAGAAAAAGAAGTTTGAAGTCTTCTTTTTCAAACTTAGAAGTCTAAACTCTGAAGTCTTCTACAATTCTGAAGAGTACAAGTCTGAAGAGTCATTCTTCAGAGTTAGCTCACCCGAATTCTGAAGTTCTTTTTTCAGACTTAGCTCACTCAAACTCTGAAGTCTTTTTTTTTCAGACTTAGAAGTCTGAACTCTAATTTAATGGGATTGATTTTATACTTCAGAGTTATTTCAAGAGTACAAGTCTGAAGAGTCATTCTTCAGAGTTTTATTTCAGAGTTATTCCCAGAGTACAAGTATGAAGAGTCATTCTTCAGAGTTAGCTCACCCGAACTCTGTAGTCTTCTTTTCCAGACGGAGCACCATGCAGAGCCTCTGCATAGTGCATGCAGAGCTTCTGGCTAGCCTATACAGAGCTCATAAGTCTGAAAAGTTTTACTTCAGAGTAATTTCAAGAGTACAAGTCTTGTAATAAACTTATCTAGACTTTGAAGATAAGTCTTTAAGACTTAGACTTAGTCTTGTAAGCCAGAGCCCCTCTGATTGGTCCGACTTCTGGATGGCTTTGCTTCTTGTTGTTTATTTGAACCTTGGAAAAATATTCCAATCCATCATAAGGAACCGGAGGGGATTGGAATTCAAATTCTTTAAGTATTTAACATTTTTTTTAACCCGGGGGATCTGGTTGATCAGACAGAGGGCCTTTGGTTGGCCTTGCTTTTGGTTGGTGAGTCCACAGGGGCTCTGGTCCTTTAAGAACCAGAGGAGCTCTGGTTGGTCTTGCTCTGTATGATGCAAACTTTATCATGGGGTCTTTTTCAAAGATATTGGGTATCTGAATAACTCTGAACTCAAGGTCTTCGGACTTCGTCTTCATATTTGACACAGGCGCACTTCTAAGTTTAAATTCAATTTACTGATATAGTTTCATTTCTAAATTCAGTTTTATTCTAAGTTTAACTTCATTTTAACTAATTATTGATATAGTTTCATTTCTAAATTCAAGTCTGAATAGTCATTCTTCAGAGTTATTCTTCAGAGTTATACTTCAGAGTTATTTCAAGAGTACAAGTCTAAAGTCATTCTTCAGAGTTATACTTCAGAGTTATTTCAAGAGTACATGTTTGAAGAGTTGGCTCACCCGAACTCTGAAATCTGCTTTTCCAGACTTAGCTCACCCGAACTCTGGAGTCTGAACTCTGAAGTCCTCTATTTCAGACTTAGAAGTCTGAACTCTGAAGTCTTTTTTTAGACTTAGAAAAATAAGTCTGAAGTCTTCTTTTTCAGACTTAGAAGTCTGAACTCTGAAGTCTTCTACAAGTCTGAAGAGTACAATTCTGAAGAGTCATTCTTCAGAGTTAGCTCACCCGAATTTTGAAGTCTTCTTTTTCAGACTTAGCTCACCCGAAGTCTGAACTCTGAAGTCTTTTTTTTAAAACTTAGAATTCTGAACTCTGATTTAGTGGGATTGAATTTATACCTCAGAGTTATTTCAAGAGTACAAGTCTGAATAGTCATTCTTCAGAGTTAGCTCACCCGAACTCTGAAGTCTTCTTTTCCAGACGGAGCACCATGTAGAGCCTTTGCATAGTGCATATAGAGCTTCTAGTTTGCCTATACAGAGCTCTGAAGTCTGAAGAGTTTTACTTCAGAGTTATTTCAAGAGTACAAGTCTGAAGAGTCATTCTAAATTTACCTCTAAGTTTAAATTCAGTTTACTGATATGATATAGCTTCGTTTCTAAATTAAATTTTATTCTAGGGTTAACTTCATTTTAACAAATTATTGATATAGTTTCATTTCTAAATTCAAGTATGAAGAGTCATTTTTCAGAGTTATTTCAAGAGTACAAGTTTGAAGTAGCATCGGACTTTCGATGATCATTCATATCTGTAAGATAAGTTCCTAACATGATTTAATTTTTTCAAATTACCCCGTGTAATACACGGGATTGAACCTAGTATATATATATATATATATATAATTATCACTTTGTCTCCACTCACTATCTTGTCACTATGTTGTGTTCGTATATATACCGGAATCTGACAATGGCATACCAAAAATATATATTACATATCTACAGCACAGTGAACACAGGGGTATATGTGAATATGTATATATAGTGTTTATGTATATGTATATAGGGTATATATATTTTGTATATTAATGTATTGTATTATCGGCCTATGGGATTGTGTTTTATATGTTCATAATTTATATAAAATTTTATTTGTTTTCCGCCTTGTATATTTTATTTGTTTTTTGAATCCGGGTTACTTGTAACTCCTTGAGGCTTACACCTTACCTCGCCTCGCATTTCCATACTTTAAAACCTTGGAAACGCATGCAAACTCAGATAGTCAATATGAAGTACAAGATATGTCGTGTCGGTATATGCGGGAATCAAGAAATTGTGGATTGGACATAACAAGGATGACACAATCCACATGTCTTGTTCAAAAAGGACATCAAGGACAAATGACTTAAATTATACAATGGATATTATCATGAATTAATGATAGGTTTAATCAATTAATTCTCGTTATTTTGGTAGTGTTGATCTATGTTGTTAATTGCGGCACAATAGCGCCGCTATTGCGGCGATATCTCGGATAGCGGACATTAGCAAAATAACGGTGGTCAGATTTCGGTTTAAATTGCGGTAGCGCAATTTTGACCGATATTTAGGGTCAATTGTGTTTGATATTAACGTTACTTTTTGGGAGGGTTGGGCTTTATTTTCAGTCTCTGTCTTTAGATAATGAACAGAGAAGCAATGGGAGGTAATGAACAAGTTGGACCAAGTACAAGAAGTAAAAGGGAGCACTATAGGGATGATGATGATCACGTTGGAGATGAAGGGGGAGAAGGGGAAGAGTGGGAAGCTAGCCTAAATGAAGAAGTGAACATATTAGATGATGTTGACTCAGATACTGAACCTATTGTTTGCAATTAGCTCGTTTATGGACATTTTTCCTATTTTGAAAACGATATGTTTATGTAGGCATATTTATTTATATATATAATTATATATAATTCCAAGAAAGATTATATGAAACGCTATTTTTGGACCGCTATACCACCGCCATAACCGCTATTTCAAATATTGGTCCCAATCGCAATTTTGTATTTTCACCGCTATAACAGCATAGGTGTCGAAGTGTTGCAAATATGTTATACCCTATGTTATTAGTGGTACAAGTAGTTATTGCATATAGCATACAAGTAGGTATTGAATATGCCTAAGGGGGCGTTTATCAAACACTTACTTGGTAAGTGTTTAACGCATAAATTTCCTCATCGGATGAACATGAGAAGGGTCAAAAATCTTACCGGGTAAGAGCGATGAGAATGATAAAGAATCTTACCCGGTAAGTGAGGATGACGACTCTTACCCAGGTAAGCGCTTACCCAGTAAATTGTTGCATTCGATATGTTTTGATTACTAAAATCTTACGCATCAAAATAAATTATAGTGTTAACTCCTATTAGTAAGCGCTTACCGGGTAAGCATTTGGGTAAACGGCCCCTAAGTATAAATAAGTACAGATGGACGGGTAAGTGAGCATTCGATTTTGTAGACAATTTAGACTTGAGTCCTGTCAGAGTCTTTGACCTCTCAAAATCCAGAAAACCTTTTATTAATCATTCAACTGTGAGTAATACAGCCAAATATTAACATTGATTTTACTGTTTTCATCGGGTGTAAATCAAGATACCATTCATTACTTATGATAATAAATCTTATAATAACAAATGAGATACATTATTATCACCAACATAACAAGAACCCAAAGGGTCGCAAACTAAGAGCACTCTAGGATAAGAAAGTAATCAACCAAGGTGTTGTTTAATTGGGATTAATGAATATTTAATTAATGAGATTAGTTAATAAGTTACTAGTAGCCTAAAAGGTTTCAAAAGGGAAGAACCAAAGGCCTAAAAACCTTTAAGGAGAGGCTTATTTATAAGTAAGCCTCTCTCCTTCTCCCTTCATGACTCACAGCCAAAGTAAAAGCGGAGGTTTAGGGTTTATATGTTCTCTCTCCCAAAGTTGAAACTTTTTTTTGACGTCTACTCTTGTTTTCGATATGGAGGTGAATAGTGTACCTGAGTTTTGGCGTTCCTGGCATTTGATCATGATCTGGCTTTGGATTCGAGTTCGAATCTTTCAGTTCAACCTCTTCAACAATTTCAACGAGAGGTAAAACTACTAAACACCCCCATCCACATTGTTTTCTTTGTATCATTGGTGTGGGTATGGTTTTCAATCCATTAAGCTTAAGATCCAAAACCCAAACGCTTTTCTGCCCGAATATTAATTGATTTGAACACGTTTACACTTTTCTCAAACTTTTGTCGTGATTAATAAACTACTTTGTATGATTTAAAGTACATACTTCTAATATGATTCCGTCACAATATTCTTGGGTAGTTTTTTTCTGCCTTTCATTTCAAACGTGTATTATTCTTTGATGGGAGTTATATAATTTAATTTTTGAGTTTGCAACGCTTAGAAGTATGTATCTCCAAAGTAATGCAGTGATCACGATTTGACTTCATGTTCAAAACTCGCCTCACATAGTCTTGGAATATCAACTTTTGTTCCTAATTCGATTTACGACTTTTCTCCATTTCTTCAAATTGAAATGCATACCCTTTTCATGTTACTTGTCATTTATAGTATCGAGCTGCTTCCACTTTGTTAGGCTAGAGTGAACCCTATTCAACTTCAAATGGCACGAATTCTTTCAATTGTCAAATATAATATAGATACACACACAGTACATTAACCTATAACATAAGCCAATCCACATCGACTTTGAATGTTCGAAGCTATTCTAGGAACTGAGACTACAAGTACAAGAAATGACATAGAACATAGTTACCTGACATAATGAAATCAGTATAAGCGTTCTCTTGTTGAAGGTACGAAAGGAGTTCCGGATTGGAACGAGAATCATCACGAAGCCAGTAGTAATTATCAACCCTAACGTCTCCGAACATTTCCATTTCGTGCTTCACCTTCTTAGCCACAGGAGGCCGCAGATTACTGGAATTGGTTGCCGAATCAGTTGCAGCCATAGCTGATGTGGTGGAGAATGAGGAGCTGCAGCTTCTTCTTGTGCGGAATCGTAGAGACAAGCAAGGGAAACCGGAGGCAGAAGAGATCGATCCTCCAACACGCCGAACTCCGACTCTAATTTGGGCCAAGGGGAACACTAACATCGTGTTTTCAGCCTTTTATCTTTTTAATGGCAGGCAAACGTACAACTATTTATGCATTTGTGCGTTTTATATTTGAAAAATTAATAAATAAATATATATATACTAAAAGAATATTCGTACAATACAGCAAGACACATCTCGATTTTAATGTTCTATTTTATTATTTATCACTGTTGGTGTTATGATACGATTTTATGTGTTTTTAATAAAGCAATAATGATTTTATTTTTGAATAAAATATAAATTTGAAGATATCATAAAATTTTGAAAAAAATATATCAATGTTAATATCAAAATCAATTATTTAAAAGTTTTTATTTTTTAGGTAATTTCTTTAATTTATTTATTTTTATTTTAATTTAATTTAAGTTTAATAACGAAATGATTTATTTTTAATTTAATAATATAACATTTTATAAATATAATAATTAAGTATTTTGTCAGAACTCAATGATTATCCTAATTATATTTTAGATTTTTAATATTTAAAATGAGACGTTTATCCTGTATTTGATTATGTTCATCTGCAGTTAGTTATACGAATTCAGATATAAAGCTTTAATAAGTTGTACTTACGCACAATCTACTTGCAATCTTGAGTTTTAAGTAATATGCATTAATAAACAGTACTTTACGCATAAAAAATGGTTTTTATGAGTTTTTGTCAAATGCTTTATAATATAGTATAGATATATAAATTGAAAAGCATGAAAACATTTAGGTAGCATTTGGTACACAGTTGGACAGCACTGGACATGATAGAACTGGACAGACTAGACAGGACAATAGTTATAATTAATATAAATAAAGTAAATAATTAAAAATTTTAATTTATAAATATGTGTACATAATTTTCATATAAATGAATACATACATATATAATTGTGTCAAATTTGAATGAAAATTTTGATATAATTGATGGTAGTAGTGGTGGTGGAGGTGGTTTTGGTTATGGTGGAGGTGGTTGTGGCCGACGGTAGTAGTGGCAATGGGCGGTAGTGTTCGGTGCTCGACTGTGGTTATTGAGGTAGAGGCAGTGGTTGTTGTTGGACAACTGTGGTTATATAGATGACATGAAGATGGTGGATTATGGTGATGGTGGCAGTTGAGAACGATGGAGGAGGTAGTTGTGACTGGTGTAATGAAAGATAGTGGTGGTAGTGGAAGTGAGGTGGCAATGAATGGTGGTGGCTAATGATGGTTATGGAGGTCGTGGAGGAGGTTGTTGCAGTAGAGGAGGAGTTGGAGGTGGCCAACGATGGTGGTGGTGGTGGTAGTTGGTGGCCAATGGTGGTTGTAGAGATGGCAACTGACAGTGGTGGTCGATGACGACGATGGTTGTGAAGGTCATGAAGGAGGTTGTTGCGGTATAGGAGGATCTGGAGGTGGCCAACGCGGTAGTAGTGTTGGTGGTCGATGGCCGATGGTGGTTGTAACGGTGGCAATGGATGGTGGTGAAGGAGGTTTTTATAGTAGAAGAGGAGTTAGAGGTGGCGAATGGCGATAGTGGTGGTAGCAATGGACGGTAGTGGTCAGTGGTTGTGGAGGCGGTGAAAGATGTTGTAGTGGAAGAGGAGATGGAGGTGGAGGTGGCCGCCGGTAACTATCGGTGGAGGCAGTGGCCGAAACTAGCGACGATAACCATTAAAACAAATATCATATTAAGGTTATATATCAAAATAGTGTAGATTAGTAATATTTTAGTTTCTATCTTATTCTTGTCCCATTTTGTTCCACATATTTTGGTGAAACAAGAAAAAATCTTTTTTGTCTCATGTTGTCCCACATTGTCTCAATTCTTGTCCCTATCCTATGTCGGGGCAAACGTGGGACAGTGAGTTATTGTTTTGTCTCATGTTGCACCAAACGTGGGACAGTGAGTTCTTATTCTGTCTCATGTACAAAACGCAGTCTTACGGAGTTAATTTGGAAACTTATAATTTTATAAAAAATTTCTTTTAATATTTGAATTTGCTATTTTTTATTTTTGTGATCTAAAATAATTAAATATAATAAAAAAATTAAAGATAAAATATAAGGCAGTGTTTGGTACGTAAACAGTATTAACAGAACAAAGTTGGATAATACAAGTCGGTTATCTGGTGTTTGATACGATTAATGTTGGACGGAATAGAATTAAACAAGTTGCCCTTGAAAAAATTGTCTAATAATTTTATATACAATATAACAGTTATAAATGATACAACTCAAGTAAATAAGTTAAATAATTTAAATTTTTAATCATTTTATACAATTTTTATATACATAAATATATATATATATATATATATATATATATATATATGTGTGTGTGTGTGTTTTTCAAAAAGAAAATACATGCGTATATAATATAACCAAATCTAAATGAATACTATGGTATAATCGATGATAGTTAGGAAAAACTCAGCTTATGCAAAAGAACCCTATACTTTATTTGGTTTTAGATATCGACAATGGAGGTTGTTGCAGCAACAATGGTGGTTACAATGGTGGAAGTGTAGTGGTGATTGTGGCAGAGACATAAGTGGTTTTGGTGGAGGAGTAGGCGACGGTGGGCGGTAAACAATGGTGATTGTGGAGGACGTGAAAATGGTGGAAGAGTTGGTTGTGACCGATGTAGCGGTGGTTATGGTTGAGGTAGAGTTGATTATTATCTTTATAAAAAATATATTATTAAACCCAAAAAAATGAATTAAAGAAATACACAAAAAAAAACCGAAATAGTTAGTTTCGTACTAATATTAATATTTTTTTTCAATTTTTCATGATACTTCATATTTATATTGTATTCAAAAATAAAAACATTATTGCTTTCTTAAAACCATATTATAACATCACTTAAAATCTCCGTCCTATAGAGTCTTTTGGAGAAGCTCTTACCCGATCCATCCATTTTGTCTCCTTTAATTTTGAGCAACAAATCATATATTTTATTAGGTGTGTCAATTTTGTGCCGTGACAAATCAACCAATTATTATATGAACCGTACAATTTAACTGGTATCAACTGACCTAATTGGTTGGTAGTATCATATCAACTATCTAAACTTGATTGGTATGTGGTATTAGAAGTCGTATACCATGGTAATATTGTACCGTACCGACTTATTTTTTAATTATTCATTAATTAAAGTTTAGAATGATACAACATATTTTGAATTTAAAATTTAGATGTTCTTATTTTAATTTTTGTTAAATTATGATATGCATGATTAGATAGATCATAGATAGAATTTGACTCACATTCGTCAAACTCTAACAATCTTGGTAACTCATCCATACCTCAACGGTCTGTTGTCGCTTCTCAATGGCCTTTTGTATTACATTATTAACGACTGGTTTGCATTATATGAAAATTATTTAAATGCATGTATATGTAGTGACAAGTGGTACAACAAAATAACAAAATATCAACATGTTATGTGGATATTCAATGGTTTTAGTGCAGCTAAATCTAGTTGGTAAAGATGTCAATATAAATACATTTGTAAATTCATCTTTTAGTTGGTACAAAACCGTACCAACATGTACCAACTGAAAAAAGTTGGTACTAATGGAGTGATAGAGCTAATCTGCTTGCTTGTGCCCTAAGATAATCCACCCGATCTTTCCCCAACAGGAGGGCGAGGGGAGGTGAGCGGAGTGAGAGAGGCCCTCGTAATACGGTCTGTGTTAAGCAAGGAAGTCAGGGTTAGTGGTAAGGTTGGAGGCAAGGGTCCAAAGGCCGGGAACAAGCCTCGGGCATTTGACAAACTCACACCATCCATTTCAAATGGAAAGCACCTTGAAGGGAGTTTCCAGCGTGAATGATCCAATCCAGCTACTAATTCGGTGGTACCCAGTATAGTTGGTTGGTACATGGTATAAGATTTTACGTACCAACTATGATTAGTTAGTACACAATATTTGAAAAAAAAAATATGGTACCGTACCATATTCACCTCTATATTTTACAATATAAAGGGCAGACCTATTTAGAACAAGGGGGTCATGAAGGTGTTGTTGATCCTAAACAAATGATCCATTCAATTGATTCTATTGATCCTAAGAATGGTTTTTTGAAACAAAACTGAACAAATAGATCCATGTTTAAAGTTTGAACCATATCGATATATCTGAATAATGATCAGTCTCAGCTCTTAAGGTTCATAATGAATCAACAAGTCATCTCTTTTGTTTGTTTTTTCCAATCCAACTTTTCTGGCAATTAACAACTGAAAATTATAGCCTACATAACACGTTTAACAAGAAAAAAAATGGTTATCGGGTCAAACTAATTACTCTACTTTGATATTAGCAACCAAGTCCCTCCCTTCCTTGTCCATGAATGATGAACCCAACCATCAATGCTCACTCCCAAAATTAGAGAAAAAGAACCTGTTTCAATGTTTATCATTCCTGTCTCAGAAAAAGAAACAAATCCATGTACATTTGTGATTCCCTGTTAATACCCATGTTTAAATGGAATAGGTATATATACGAGATATATATCAGTTTTGGCTCTCTCTCGAAATCTGAACACTTTTAATATTCTCTAGTAATTAGCTTTCGTTTTTGTGCCTAAATTCGAAAGTATTCGTAAGAATTATCTTAGATTATATTTCATGATACCTAGGCATAGGGTCGAAATATCAATTTGGAAAGTGACTTGATACGATCCTTAAGCAATCCATATTCCGATTACCATATACCATGTTTTCTATAGTCCTAAGTTTCATCAAGCATCTCATCTGCCTAGGTTTAGATTGCATGCGTACACAATAATTGTGGCCACTAAGTTTATTAGAGTTGATTTCTTGCAGTCACAATTTTTTGGGACTAGTCTAGGCATAGCATGTAACACCCTTCCAAAAAAAGATATGTATCAGGGACATTGGCGAGAGGCTCAATATAGTATATGTATCAGGGACATTGGCGAGAGGCTCAGTGCCTGTATCAGCAACACCGGCGAGAGACTCAGTGTCTGTATCAGCGACGCCTGCGAGAGGCGGGTCGCCGATTACCACTATAGTAGATGTAGTAGGCTGGTATGGTTAGCCACTCACAATCATAAAGAGATAATGCATATGTCATTATCAGCCGGAGCTAGAGGTGGCCAAAATTCGGTCCCGGGTCGGGCCTAATCGCGACAAAAACCGGCGGTAACCGGTCCCGACATAACCGGTCCCGGTCCCGTGATTTTCCTTGTAACCGGTCAAGGTTATTAGTAACCGGTTGTCCCAACCGGTCCCGACCGGGCCTATTAAAAAAAATGATTTTTTTTTAAATTTTTGGTTATTAATAAATTTTTAATATGTTATTAATATGTTTGTAATATGATATTTTGAATATGTTTTATTATAAATACATTTTACTATAAATACGTTTTGTTATATATATATATATATATATATATATATATATATATATATATATATATATATATATATATATATATATACGTTTATAAATACGTTTTGTTGTAAATATGTTTAAAAATACACAATAAAAATACGGTTTATTATATATATACGTTTCGTTGACTTTCGTTGACCGGGCCGGGCCTATAACCGGTCCCGGTCCCAAAAAACGTCAAAAACCCTAACCGGATCATAACCGGCGGTCCCTCAACCGGTCCCTACCGGTCCCTCAACCGGTCCCTACCGGTCCCGGTCCCTCTCCGGTCCCGGTCCTCCGTCGGTTACGGGCCAGGCCGGGCCCATTTGGCCATCTCTAGCCGGAGCTGAGAAATCATCCATCCATGCAATATCATCAAGATCATCGATCTCGGGTGATAGGCCGTGAGCATGTGGATGAGACGAAGGACCTCGAAAAAGGGAGGTATCCGAGTCATCACCAAGGTCGTGTAGAGACGCCAAGGTGGAGTGATGTAGGATCCCCGTATGTACAACAGTGTCCTGTTGAGAGGGAACTGAGGATCTAGGGAGTGTATAACAGATGTTCTGGGCTTAGTAATACCAACTTCAACAACCTTGGACTGTTGAGAGTCTTTGGTTGGAGATGTGTTTTTAGCTTCTTGGTCTTCTTAGAAAAAGAGCCAAGAGTGGATAATTTAGAGTGACTCTGCTTTGAGTTAGAGGGTTGAGAGACGAGGTGAGACTCTGAAGGCGCTTTCAAAGTCATAGCCTCATAAGCAGATGCAGAGGATGAGGGGACAAAGCTATCTTGCCAGCCGTATCCGGACAGAGGAGGCGGCCTCTTTTGAGGCATTAGCTGAAGAAGAAGAAGCAGAAGAAGAAGGGGGAGGGGCCACTGACATAGAGGAGTGTTGGGTGACCGAAGCAACACGAGGATGGTCCCCAGCTACTGTGGTCACAGAGCACTTTTTCCATACAAGATGAGAGGATGTGGCAAAAGAAATCATACCTAATGGAAGAGGAAGATCAGTAGATAAGGATGCATTCTTCAAAGTCTGAAAGTCAACTTGAGAAACTTTAAGATCATAGAAATTATCAGTATCCGCTAGCATACGTGACCCAAGTTTGTCAGCAATCAACATGGATAAGAATTTGATGAATGGCACAGTAGAGCATTTGGCGCTACCCATCTTCTTTACTAACTCCTCAAAAAATAACCAACAAAGTCAATCTTTCGCTGGAAAATAAGTGCATGAGCCAAACATTGAATAATATGAGAGAAGAAAAAGTTCCAAACACCACCCATATGTTTTATATAAAGAATATTGTATTTTTTTTACAACGGGGTCTTGCACATACCCATAATGGAAGCAACAACATGAAGGTTATCAATAGACACAAGTTCATCATAAGAGGAGTAAGCAGAAAGATCCAACACTCTTCTTAGATCATCAACAGTAAATGTCACATCATTATCAAATAAAACAGATGCATGCACAGCTTTGGTAGTGGCATTATATATACAAGTGGCCCAAAAAACACATAGAAGATATTTGCTCATCTTGGGAGTATAGGTAAAAGTTTTGAAGAGAGGGCACTTACGTAAAAATCCGGTGATGATGTAGAAATATGGATATTTGTCAGTGTGATCCAACAATGCCACAAAGTTGCAAGAAGAAAATGTAACACTATCAGTAGTGAGTGGAACGAATTTCACAATCTTGGGAGCTTTGGAATGATTTGCACCTTTGCCCGCCCGTCCCCGCACCGCCCACTCGTCCTCGCGCCGACCGTGTCCGGCCCCTGCCTTGCCTTGGCTGTGGGTGTCGTCCACGCCGCGCGTACCGCTGCCCGAGCCGCCCACCAAACCTCCCTCATTTCTTGTATTTTTTTTCTTCTTTTCAAAAATTTTATTCAACTTTTTTCCCCATTTCACTTACCGAAAACCCCCCCTCTCCCCTACCTGAGTCACACCCCAAATCACCTATAAAAAAATTGTTCCCTATTCCACAACACCCACACCCATATCTTTGCCTTGTCACCCCTTTTTCAGTTTACTTTTTAGGTTCCCTAGGTGAAACCCTTTCACCCACTATACATTTTGCCCCTCTCTTCTCCCTTTTACACATCTTCAACCTTTTCTCTCCTATACCTTACTGTGTGCTTCCAAGATCATCAACCATGGCTTCCAAAGGTGCAACTCACTCCAAAGCTCCCAAGATTGTGAAATTTGTTCCACTCACTGCTGATAGTGTTAAATTTTCTCCTTGCAACCTTATGGCATTGTTGGATCACACTGACAAGTGTCCGGATTTCTACATCATCACTAAATTTTTACGTAAGTGCCATCTCTTCAAAGCTTTTACCTATTCTCCCAAGATGAGCAAATCTTTTCTACGTGCTTTTTGGGCGACTTGTGTATATAATGCCACTACCAAAGCTGTGCATGCATCTGTTTTATCTGATAATGATGTGACATTTAATGTTGATGATCTAAGAAGAGTGTTAGATCTTTCTGTTTACTCCTCTTATGATGAGCTTGTGTCTATTGATAACCTTTATGTTGTTGCTTCCATTATGGGTATGTGCAAGATCTCGTTGTAAAAAAAAAGACAGTATTCTTTATATAAAACATATGGGTGGTGTTTGAAACTTTTTCTTCTCTCATATTATTCAATGTTTGAGTTCCAAAACTGGAGGAATGGATCATTCCCCTACTTTAGACACCCAGCTGGCTCATGCACTTATTTTCCAGCGAAAGATTGACTTTGCTGGTTATTTTCTTGGGGAGTTGGTAAAGAAGACGGGTAGTGCCAAATATTCTACTGTGCCATTTATCAGATTCTTATCCATGCTGATTGCTGACAAACTTGGGTCACGTATGCTGGCGGATACTGATAATTTCTATGACCTTAAAGTTTCTCAAGTTGGCTTTCAGACTTTGAAAAAGGCATCCTTATCTACTGATCTTCCTCTTCCATCAGGTATAATTTCTTTTGCCACATCTTTCCACCTTGTATGGAAAGAGTGCTCTGTAACCACAGTAGTTGGGGACCATCCTCGTGTTGCTTCGGTCACCCAACACTCCTCCATGTCAGTGGCCCCTCCCCCTTCTTCTTCTTCAGCTACTGCCTCAAAAGAGGCCGCCTCCTCTATCCGAAGACGGTTGGCAAATAGCTTTGTCCCCCATCCTCCGCATTTGCTTATGAGGCTATGACTTCGAAAGCGCTTTGGAGTCTCACCACGCCTCTCAACCTCTCACTCAAAGCGGAGTCATTCTAAATTATCCACTTTTGGCTCTTCCTCTAAGAAGACCAAGAGGCCAAAAAAGGCTAAAAACACATCTCCAACTAAGGACTTTCAACAGTCCAAGGTTGTTGAAGTTGGTCCTACTAAGCCCAGAACATCTGTTATACACCCCATAACTCCTCAGTGCCCTCTCAACAGGACATTGTTGTATATACGGGGATCCCACATCACTCCACCTTGGCGTCTCTACATGACCTTAGTGATGGCTTGGATACCTCCCCTTTCTAAGGTCATTCGTCTCATCCACATGCTCACGGCCTATTACCCGATATCGATGATCTTGATGATATTGCACGGATGGATGATTTCTCAGCTTCGGTTGATAATGACATCCTTTTTCTCCATTATCTCCTTATGGATGTGGGTGGTGAACCATATCAGCCTACTACATCTACTACAGTGGTAATCGACGACCAACCTCTCACAGGCGTCGATGATATAGACACTGAGCCTCATGCCGGTGTCGCTGATACAAACAATGAGCCTCTCGTCGGTGTCGTTGATACAGATATTGAATCCCACGCCGGTATCCCTGATACAAATGTTGAGTCTCACGCCGACATCGGTGATATTACCATCGGTGATATTACTATCGGTGACTATTAGGACGCCGATGGTGCTGAGAATGTTGTTGGTTCTTCTCCGGATAGGTCCACAAGCCCAATCAAAGCTTGTTCACCTACTCCAGCTGTTGTTTTTCTTTCAAGGCCCCCTCCTACACCGGGCTTTCAGATCTCTGCACCCCACCTCCTGACGTAATATATGTTCTACCTACTGAAATGGTAGACATGTTTCGAGGATTCTCGTCTCAATGTCAGCTGCTTTTTTTCTCAACAGGCCTTTATCAACAATGATTTATCTGGCAGATTGGACTTCTTTGCCTCCAGCATTACCTCTGTGATGCGCCAGCACAGTGCGGCCTTACAAGCTCATGGACTTGCTATTACAGCTCTTGGAAACACTGTTGATTATCTTACTACTCACATGGCTGCTATATCAGACTCCCAGTCTACTATCTCACAGGATATAGCAGATCTTCGTGCTCGCTCGAATAGTCAGGCTGACACTAATCAGGCCGTTCTTCAGTCTCTGGTTGATTTGCACTCAAAGATGGATGCACAGACGCAAATATCTAAGTTGTTCTTAGACAAGGAGCCTCAGGAAATCGCTATCCACTTGGGTACAAGTCAGTTCACAGAATCGGACAGGGTTATGTTAGCCGAAGTCAGTCGTCGTGTTGAGTCAGATTCTGGTCTTCTAGGCACTCTTCATCGCAGTGTGTCTCGTCTGCTACGGGGCCATAGGTGCTCCTCTTACTCCCCCTCTCATGCTACTACTTATGTGTCTTCCTCCATTGCCAATGTGGAGGGTCCCTCGGTTTTTTCCCGTGTGCCTTCCCCTGTTCCCACTGAGGGGGAGAAGAGAGTGGATCCTACTACTAGTGAAAACGGGGATGACTCAGTATCTACCTCTTCTTCCTCATCTGATGTTGACTCAGACTTTGATGCTCCTATTGGGGGGTTGTTTGATAATGAGAGAGTTGCAATACCTGTTGAGAGGGAGCAGCGGAAGCAGCCGAGCTCTTAAGCAAATGTTGAATAGACCGACTCTTCTAAATCTGCTTCTGGCTCTCAGTTTACCAAGAAGCAAGACTCTTTGATTCAGAAATTTTCAGAGGAAGGTAAGGCCCCTGATGTCTCACTTCTTGATCTTACCCTTCCTACAAATGACTATCATCCAGAAGGAACTATCTTGTTCATTCCTGAGCATGGAATATTCTTTTGGGACGCTAGTAGTTGTCTTCGATTTTATCGACTTTCTGAGATACCTATAGATGATTCTCAGCTACTTCGTGTGATACTCCGTATAATTAAAATTGGTGAAACCGGAAGAGTCTTTTATACGCTGATCTTGGATGAACTAAAGAAAAGAGATGCTCTTCAGTCGCTGATACAGATGTTATGGAAGTAGACGATGACTGCTAGCTTTTCTACATGACTTATTCTTCTTAAACTACTTTCTTCATTGTAAGTATTTAAATTCATCGTCTAGTTTAAATGCATTTTATATTTCAGTACTTACTTCAAAAAAAATTCATTTTTTATTTGTTTCTCTCTGATTTATTATTTGTTTTGTATATACGTTTACAGTTAAAAAATCAAAAAAAAAAAAAACCCAAAAAGAATATGTACATGGGTCACAAAATTTATAAGTTCTTCTTCTCAAAGAATTTTAGAGTTTGTGTATCTTGTATTTATTTCTTTCTAAGTGTTTGTGTCATCATCAAATAGGGGAAGATTGTTGCGTCACCTATTGATTTGGTGATGACCCACTGATATGTTCCTCTACTCTAGCAACACTTAGGTGGCGTTTGGTTCGCAAAATATTTTTGGATGGAATGGAATCTGTTAAAGAAATTTGATTTTGAAGGAATTGGAATGAAATGTTGTCAGGTTTGACCACATGTTTGGATGGCAGACATTGAAATGGAATCTGTTAAGGAATTGGAATCTGTCTGTTTGGTTCACAGAATGTAGCTTTAGAATTGGATTAAAATATTGGTAAATGACCAAAATGCCCTTTTTTGAAAATTTTAGTTTTTTTAAAACTAAAAATACTTTAAAAATTTATTATTTAATATGTAAAACAATATAAAATACACAACCCAAATGTAACCATAAGTCAAACGATGTTACTAAAATCGACGGTGGTTGGTGGTGGTTCAGATTAGTGGTGGTCCATAGTAGGGGTGAGCAGCGGAACCGGGTATCCGGCTATAGAATCGGAACCGCCTTGGAACCGCCGGTTCCAGAACCGGAACCTATATGAGTGGTTCCGATTCCTAAAATACGGAACCGATTGAGAATGGTTCCGGTTCCGATTCTCAATTTTTCGGAACCGTTACCCGCCGGGTACCCGGTATTTTTCAATAAAAAAATAATTATTATTTTTTAATACCAAATTTGTTTACATCTTAAAAGCACGTCGTCATCTTCAATCTTCATCTGAATTCTTCATATAAAATGATTCGTATTTTTTCAAATTGTGTGTTCACTTGGATTCATAGTATGTAATCGTTAAACTTTGAACATTTTCTAGTAGTCTATTATGGTTTGTAATCGTTAATCAATATTTGTAACCATTATTCTGTATAATTTGTATTCTTGCTTATTTATTTAGTGTTTTGGCAATGTTTTATTTTTTATTTCTAAATAACAAATTTTTAATATTTTAGGAAGCGGGTACCCGAAACCGGTTCCCRGCGGTTCCGGTTCCGGTTCCAAAAATTTAAGAACCGCTCTAACCGGTTCCGGTTCCTGTCAAAAAGGGCGGGTACCCGCCTATGCTCACCCCTAGTCCATAGTGGTTCAGATGGAGGTGGTCAGCGGTGGTTCAGATGGAGGTGGTCAGCGGTGGTTCAGATAGGCGGTGGCGGTGGCGGTGGTTGTTAAAATCGGTGGCGGTCGCCCGACGGTGATTCAGATCGATGATAGTCGTCGGTGGTTAGCAGTGATATAGATCGATGGTGGTCCGTTGTGGTTCAGGTGACGATGGTCGGATGTGGTTCAGATCGACGATGGATCAGATCGGTGATGGTCAATGGTGGTTTAGATTGGCGGTGCTTCAGATCGGTAGTAGTTGGCAATGGCTCAGATCGATGGTGGTCTGTGGTGGTTCAGATGGCGATGGTCGACAGTAGTTCAGATCGGTGGTAGTCCATGGTGGTTTAGATGGCGGTTATCGACGGTGGTTCAGATTGACGGTGAATCAAATCAATGGTGGCTCAGATCGACGGTGAATCAAATCAATGGTGGCTCAGATCGACGGTGTCGATGGTGGTTTAGATCGGTAGTGGTCAGCGGTGGTTTAGATCAGCAGGGTGGTTTAGATTGGTAATGGTTGGCGGTGGTTTAGATTGGTAATGGTCGGCGGTGGTTCAGATCGGTGATAGTCGGTGATGGCGGTCGACGGTGGTTCAGATCGGTGATAGTCGGCGGTGGTTCAGATCGGTGGTAGTCGGTGGTGGTTCAGATCGATGGTAGTCGGTGGCGGTGATTGGTGGTGGTGGTGGTTGGTGGTGGTTCACATCGGTGGTAGTCGTCGGTGGTGGTGGTCGAAGGTGGTTAAGATCGGTGGTAGTCGGTGGTGGCGGTCGGGGGTGGTTCAGATCGATAGTGGTCGGAGGTGGTCGACGATGTTCATATTGAGTTTTATGAGATTAGAGTATATTAGGTTAAGGGCATATTTTGTATAATGAAGATAGAGATTCCATTCCATCAAAATACCATGTAGTTGTTAAGGAATGTTAAATCCCTTTATTTGTGGAATTTGTATGATTTTGAAGATTCCTTTCGTGAAAAAGAATGAACCAGACACCACCTTAGTAGTTATTAGTTTCTTTGTATATTGGTATCTTGGTACTTACTTAAAGTCATTGGCAAAATCGAAGACTAGCCGATGTGAAGACAGGTCACCGATGCGGTACTGTGGATCAACTGTCTAATTTACATACCAAGACTCCAGAGTAGCTGAAATGAAGATTGAAAATATTTTGAAGCTACAAGCCGATTGAAGGAAGATCTTCATGGACTAATGATTGAAAATCTTCATAGACCCAAGATTGAAGATTTTCATGGACCCAAGATTGAAGATCTTCATGGACCAAAGATTGAAGAGATTCGTGGACCAAAGATTTGTGAGTAGTTGTTTGAAGCTACTAATCCATCCAAAAAAGATCTTCCTACAGACTGACCATATCTCTGCAAAAGTTTGGCTCTGCATGAACAGTTCTGTATGCACGCTGTGTACGATGAAAATGAGATATCGACAATGGTCAAATCAACCCCTTACTTCTTATCCTCATGTGACAAGTGTCCCCATGCATTTAATGTTGAAGGTAGTATAAAAGGCAATGTGCATCTCCCATGCACATAACTGACTTCCTTTGAAAGATTTCTAAGTGCATTATCAAGTCAATCGGCTCTCTTCTTCTACTCCCTCACTCTTCTATGTGTGAAGAAAAAACTTAGTGTTCTTCATTCCTTACAAGTACTCTCTGTGTTGTTCTTGTAACTTCTTCTCTTTGTAAGATTGTTTAGGTTAAGCTATCCTTTTCTTTCTTCTGCAACAATCTTTATTTTATCTCTATGTGTTAATTCTTAATATACATCAATAAGAATTAAAAAATTCAAAATGTCTGTGTAATTGTATTCAACCCCACTTCTAAAATTACTTTCTATTTATTGTCATCCCATTCGGGACCAACAGCTACTCCTAACTAGTTTTTCTATAAGTTAACTTATAAGCTAGCTTATCCAAACATGTATTTAAAAAATAAGTTAACTTATGTTTAGTAAACAATGCCAAAATTTGAAATCTAAGACCCGAACTTTGGGCAGTCTTGGATTTTAATCTGACTCGATTAAAGTTCAAGGATTGCATTTTAACCCAACCTCTCCCTTGCAAACCCTTATCTATGATTTTTTTTTTTTAATATAAAGTCTTCGTGCATCCAACCTTTAATGCCATTCTTTTTAAATGGGAAATACTTAAATGATTTTACTACAAACATTTCAATTTAGTTTGATTCAACATTTGAAACTACTAACCTAATCTAATCAAACCAATTAGATTGAATTTCTTAACCAATACTACCAAACCATGTTATCTAAAACCGAATCAAACCAAACGAGTCAAGTTGTTACTTAACCGTGCTAGCATTTTAATGAGCTCCATGTTTTTCCCAATTATGCCCTTTTATATTTTTCTGATTAATTTTTCAACATATCATTTTAGGTCATTTTACATTGTTATATCAGCTAGTTTTTACTAAACATGACTAGTTTATCAGTTAACAACTAGCTTATCGCCAACAGTTATTTGATATGTTATGGACTTGAACCGCGCACTAGGTTACTACAAGAAGACAGAGAGTGCTTATATTCAATTTGGAACTTTCATATAATATGGGGAAATATACATAACTTATCATTGTGTCTGTGTGTTTTCAGAATGATACAAAATGGAGTAAATGACCAAAATACCCTTGAGAAGTGAAGGAAAATACATACCAGGTGTTGAAACCTATGGGTATATCCAGGTGCAAAAAGGATTCCCAGTTATAAATGCAAAATTACATCCCAGAGGCATTACATTCTTCTAACAGCTTAAGAATGTTATGTTCAGGTGCACTGATCGATGGCAATATCATTCTGTTGGTTCTTCGTTGAGATTTGTTTCCAGGTGGCTCCGGTTCTGGTGGGGGGGCCGCTCCTTCGTCCACCGCGGACAAGTCAGCCCTCCTTTGCACGCCTGCAGATACCCGCTCTTTCCAAATGCGCCCATCCTTTCATGTCAAAAAAATGAGTGTTAGTGATGCAGAATCGACTGATGAATTCTTATATGTTGTGATGATAATAAGCAAATATTTAATTTTAACATAATCTCATTTCATAGGGCAGATGGAGTGTATATTACAAGATGGTGCTACCTATGTTGCATAGATGGTCTTTTTCTCAAAAGCTTTTGCAGACCAATGTGCTTATACATTATGATTGTAGTCGTCAATTCTTAATTTTATTGACAAATGCTATATGAATTTCATGGATTAAGAAAATTTGTATAACATTTTATATAACATGTAACCAAACCAACCACACTTGGTAAGTCCCGCTCGGAAGTAGGAGCTGGGGGTGGGATGAACGCAGACCGAACCTTTATCCCAAGACCCGATGCAATAGAGTGGTTGTTTCAATTAAGACTCCCCCACTTGTGAAAAAATACATCACATATGAAATATATAACACGAAATTAAGCAAATGGTGTATGATGCTAAATATACTTATTGCAACTTACAATGGAGAATTGGATTACTCTTCCTATTCCAAAATAAATGCAACAATTCCTTAATTGGTGAAATTACAGACTATAATTACATATTTACCCATTAGAAATCATCTCAAAATACTGATAGCATATATTGTGGTTCAAATGGTTCGCACTAGTGAAGGGTATTTCAGGTATTTGAATAACAATCAAAGAATTTCCTTGAACTATATGCATAATAAAACATTGCATTTATTTTGCAACGAAGGGGGAACCTTTTTTCAAATAGATATTAAACATGAAATATTGAATCTCAACAAAACGAAAAAAAAGTAATTTGAGTTGAAACTTACATTGAGAATCGAAGGTTCGGGCAATGGGCAATTAACCGGTTGATCATTGTCAAGAGGTTCAGTAGGGTGCTCAACAGGCTTAAACTCAATTGCTACCTCAATTCCATGATGAGTTGTAGTCGTGGCTCCAACAACTGTGGAGGATTCGGTAACTTCTGTATCCGGGGGTAACACTTCCCTCTCATCCTTAATGGCATTAAGTAGCCCAAAAAACAAGCATACATTTAAATAAACAACTTATATAAAAAGGAGCACACCAATAATCATGTTGCAAGAAAAACGAGAAGTATCATGACAATCATCAACATAAACCGCTTTAATCGTCTATGCTTACCATAAAACACTTTTATGGTATAAACGAAACTAACAAGCCCAGTATATCCCACCTAGAACTCTTGAAGTAGGGTCTAGAAGGTAAGATGTACACAAACATTTCTTCTGCAAAGTGCCGGAGAGGTTGTTTCCAAGAAGACCCCCAACTTGCGAAAAAAGATTTAGAAAGCATAGCTAAAAGCCATAGTTTTGCAACAACAAGAAAAATGATCAAAAACAATTCATTAATTTTTTTAAAGGCGGAATTAGCAAATATTGCGAAGAGCGTGAAAAGGTAGGTGCATTGCAAAAAATGCTTCAAATGAGACACGATGGTATGATGAAGCTACTTCATGGAGAACCAATAGTTGACTTAACTTCTAAATAAAAATAACTAGAGACATACAAAATCGAGAGTAATTTTGTGCAATAACCATCCGCATCCCCACTAAACTATAGCTAAACCAAACCAAACCAAACGAGCCCAATATATCCCACCCGGAGGTAAGGTCCGGGGGTGGGGGTGTACGCATAGCTGACTTCTACCCACAAAGAGTAGGATGGTTGCTTCCGTGAAGACCCCGGCTTATGAGAAATGTGCTAAAAAAATAGAAAGGAAGACGAAAGTTTTGTGCACCGCCTCCTTCTGAAAAGAGACTACTTTCATCACTTAGACCATTCTTAACATTAAAAGTTGAGTGAGTTAGTTTTCTAACTATTGTACTTGCAGTTCCATTCCAAATTAACCATGATACTTGCTAAAAACACAAAAAAATATTAAAAAAATACTAAACTATGCTGAAGTGAGTGATTCTAGACAAAGTTTGCACCATCTTTTGGCAGTTAGGTGCATTATGTGCCATTAGCTACGCAATTCTATTGCGGTGTCGCAAAATCCACAAGCCTAGATGGTCGATGTGTTTGGTACACTAAATGACAGAACAAAAACTTTATTATCCCATTTTTGGTGACATTAAACGGGGACATGACTAAGTGGGATAAAAATGCATTTCTTTTGTCCCATCAAAATAGGTGGAACAAGAATCAGTGAGAGGGACAAGATCAGTAGCTAAACCACCCATATCAAATTAAAACCCTAAAACCTTGCACGAATTTTGCAATGAAACCATGAAGAAGATTGCAATCGTTTCTAGTTCAGGATATCAGACCAAAATCACAATATCTCATTGTTCTTGGCAAATTCCAATAGCATGTTAGGCCATTGTTATTCTTGCAAATGCTTTGCTCCTTTTTATAAGATTCCTTTCTTTCATTTGAGAATGTCATTATAGAAATTTCCAAAAATCCAAACACTATATTAGTATTAGACTATTTATAGTATCATACCTGCAATTTTCATCAAGAACAAATGAACAAATATGGTAAATTCAAAATACCCAACCCTCAGAAATCAGACTGTTTGACAACCTAAATCTATAACCTACCAAATGAAAATCAATCGAATCTTCAAATTTAAATTCAATCACTCAAGTGAACAATCCGATACTACAATTTGAAATCAAGCAAACCAAAAAAACTTCCGTGGCAGAACAACAGAATCTAAGAAACTCAGATCAGGGAGCAAGTCAGCTAAGCAATCAATCGATTAATAAACCACAAGAAATGGAGAGATTAAACAGAGATAGATGTTTTTTTTTACTTACAATTGAAGTCTGGGATCGACGATGACCGTTTCTGCTTACAGAAAACCTTGAAAACAGACCCACCATGTTGCTCAGCTTCTTTAGGTTTAGTTTACAAAACAAAAAACTCGAAATCTGATCTGGGATTTTGTAATCTTGCCTCAGTCGAAAGGCCCAAAGTCGAAGGGGGGAAGATGGATGGATGGATAGAGAGAGAGAGCTCTCTTGAAAATGGTAGCTTGGCTTGGTGGTTTTTGTTTGATTCTCTTGTTACCGATTAAAAAAATAAATAACGCAATCTAGGACAAATTCATCTACTATATTTATAGTTACTTTTGTGGGTTCGATTCTCTCCTGTAAATATCACTTCTTTTTTAATAATTGTGTTGATAATTAAAGGGTTGTTTTGATTATACGTATTAAACAGTAACTAAAATAGTATTCGTGCAATACAGTGAGATACATCTTGATTTTAATATTTTATTTTATTTTTTATTTCAAATCGATGTTATAATATGGTCTTATATGATTTTGAGAAAATGATGGTGTTTTTAACTTTTGAATAAAATATAAGTTTGAAGATATCATAAAAATTTGACAAAAATATATTGATATTAGTATCACATTAACTATTTTAAATCCTCATTTTTTTGTAATTTTTTAATTCATTTTTTTTTTTAGGTACCGAGTTGTTTCTCTCTCGACGATGAAGCTTATCCCCCATCGTCACACTGGCCGACCTTGACCCCTCAATAACGAAGTAATTTATATTTGGTTTAATAATATAATTTTTTTATAAAGATAACAATTAATTATTTTGCTATAACTTGATAATTATCCTAATTATATTTTAGATTTTTTATATTTTAAAATGAGATATTTATTTTTTATTTAATTATATTTACTCGTAGTTAGTTACAATAATTCAAACATGTAGCTTTAATAAGTTATATTTATGCATAATTTACTTGTAATCTTGAATTTTAATAATATACATTAATATACAATACTTCATGTATAAAAAAAATTTAAGAATTTTTATCAAATACTTTATAATACAATATAGATATTTGTTTTCGTTTTCCAAAGATAGACATATTCTAGTGGGAGTGGGCCGTGGGGTTCTTGAAAGGGAATATATGCAAAGACTCCAAAATGGGCGGTTAAAAAGGACATTTCTCAACAAATCTAATACCCATCGCTTTTTTAAATATTGATAATATCATAATATTTTTTTTAAAATAGTACAAAATGTTAGGTTCACGTGAGACCAACTTATTTTTGTGTGACCAGAAAATAACACTTAAAATTTTACAACAAAATATTGTGAAAGTAAAAAAAACTTTGATCACAACAAAAACACTGTGAAAGCTACCTTTCACGGTGTTTCATTGCAAAAGTTTAGTGTTATTTATGTGGTCTCACGAAAACAGGTTGATGTTAATAATCCCAAGTCTATATACAAAAAACAATTTTGTGAACTTATTGACTTATTCCGGTGTGATACCGGTAACAAACATTTTTGAGTGTTTGGATAAACAGCTTATACCGATGTCAAGCCGGTAATAAGAAGTTTTTGAAGAAGTTAGATCATTCTAACTTATAATAAGTTGATAAAGACTTTTGTAAAAAATAATAAGTTGTTTCAAATAAGCAACCCCAAACACCCCCTAAAACCATTTACCTCATGTTATGAAAATCTCTTTAAAAATAAATTTTCCAAGTTATTATACATGTACAGGTTTTTAAAGCTCCGTTTGGACTCTATAAATCTGGCAAATAACCTACCAATTGTTTTAGTATAAGATAAACATTTGGACAATGCTAATACGACACGATACTGCATAAAATTGATAACCAACTAAATAGGCGAGTAAAAAGTAGACATATATGCATGCTCCTTATATGGGTTAGATGCGTTTGATACATGACTTTCTTGCTTGTCTTACCTACGTGTTTAATTTGTTATGTAGATTCGTCTTATTACTTACTTTTCATGTTTACATTGATTACGATGTTTGCTTGTACACCATTGAATTGTTGTTTTACGTGTTATATTTCTAAATTATCTGTTATCTTACGTATCTTATTGCTTTTTTGCATACACCTTGGTTTTGTACACTAATCGGTGGTCTTCACGGAAACAACCTCTTAATCCTAGTGGTTGAGGTAACGCATGAGCACATCCCACCCCTCAGATAACCTACTTTTCGAGTGGGATATGTTGGGTTTGTTTTCTTTTCTTTTTGGAAGTATAAATAAGAAAAATGCAACAAATAAACCTACACATCCTCCTCATGTTTGGTGAAGTTTAAACCCCTTATCTCCCAGGAGGCCAAAGGCCCTGATGCCGTTAGGCCAAAGACCCTTTTGGTTATGTTGGGTTTGTTTTGGTTTAGGTAAACGACGAAATTGTACCTTACACGACGTAACATCATCTTTTTCCTGTCGAGGCATTACGTCATTCTCAATATCAAACTCCCGACATTTGTGAATAATGCCTTTAAGTAAATAGAATCCAAACCCTTAGTTCGTCATATACTAAGCTAAGTTTTTAAATTAAGATAAATATAGATGTGCATACATTTATACCCGCTTTTAGCACATTTTAGGATCTTATTCCACTTTATTTTCATTCTCTCTGTCACAAGTTGATTCTTTTATTCTTATTTTGCATACATTTAAGTCTGGAAGCTTGGTTACGAAGTTTGGTCTTGATTTTGTGAAATTTGGAGAATTTTGCTAACTGCAAGCTTGCTGCAGCAACAATGACCAACCTTGTTGAAGAAATTAGTTGATTTTAAGCATTGGTTGGGAAGACTTAGGTGTCGTTTACGAAACGTTTACCCGGGTAAGCGCTTACCAAGTCACATTACTTTACCGGATGAATATGACAAGAACTACGAAGCTTACCTGGTAAGAGCGAATGCAAGAATCGAGAGTCTTACCCTGTAAGTGAGGGAGACGACTCTTACCATGGTTAGCGGTTACCAGGATAAATTGTTGCATACAATGCGTTTTGGTGAATAAAATCTTACTCGGTAAGTAAATGATAATGTTGAATTTTACCGATAAGTGCTTACCGAGTAAGTTTTTAGGTAAACGACCCCTTAATGATCTAGCTGGAAAAGGAATCTCCTGGCAATTTGATGAAGGAAGTTTCTATGCCAAAATCAACTCTGCTATTCACTTCTTGTTGTTAAGTTTCATCCAAGTACTTCTTAACAAATCGACACATGTTGTTTCACTTGGATGATTTGAACTTAAATGTAAGTCAATGTAAAATTTAGATTCTTGAGTGTTATAGATGGCTAGAAAGAGATGTGTCAACATTTATGGCTTGTAAACTATATGGCAAGAACTGTACGGTTTGTACCATTATCAGATTTGTGTTCTTTTGAACACTGCTAGCAAAGTGTCCATCCTAAACCTTGAAAGAGGGTTGTTCAAAATAACAATGGTCATCAAGAACTACTGTTGTAGCAACTGACATCCACAATAACCAAAATTATAATTTGTTCAAAACAAAGATAGGAGTTGACAATGAGAATCAACCACATATATACTATATTATAAAACATTTTACAAAAACTTTTAAAAATCATTTTTTATACATGAAGTATTGTATATTGATACATATTACTTAAAATTCAAGATTACAAGTAAACTATGCATACATACAACTTATTAAAGCTCTATGTTTGAATTCGTGTAATTAACTGTGGATAAACATAATCAAATAGAGGATAAACATCTTATTTTAAAATATAAAATATCTAAAATATAATTAGAATAATTATCGAGTTTTAACAAAATAATTAGTTATTATCTTTATAAGAAAATCATATTATTAAACCAAATATAAATTACTTCGTTATTGAACCTAAATTAAATTTTAATAAAAATTATATAAAAAATAAAGAATTTTAAATAGTTAATTTGATACTAATATCAATAAATTTTGTCAACTTTTTATGATATCTTCAAATTTATATTTTATTAAAAAATAAAACATCAACGTTTTTTCAAAATCACATAAGACCATATTATAACATTGACTGAAATAAAAAATAAAATAAAATATTAAAGATGTAACTCGATGTATCATGCGAGTACCCTTTTAATCAATCAAAAATGTAATTTACATTTATTTTACTCCTATTTTAATATCTTAAATCGAACTAAAAACCGGACAAAGTTATGGAAGGACCCGGATGGTTTAATGTTTGGAACCGGGCCGGGCAGCAATCTGGTGGGCCATGTGTGGCAACTCTACGATACGATTGAACCAAAAAAGTAGGTCTTCAATTTATGGTCAATTCATTTCCCCCCCAAAAGCTCCCCAATTACTCGAGTACGAGAGTGTAGTCTCGAATTCGAATCAATCTCTCCCACCACTAACAATGGCGGATGATCAAGATTTTGAAATGTGGGATGATGAATTCTTGGAAAAAGCTATCCAACTAACCGAAGCTGCCGTTTGTTCCTCCTCTTCAAACCCTACTCAACCGCCACCACCACCGCAACAACTATTCCCTCCGCCTCCGCCACCCCATTCTGCTCCTCACATCAGTTATTCTCCTCCTAGAGAGTTGTCTCAGAGAGTGAAAGACGACAATCATAGAAACTTTCCCGATAAGGGTTTTGATTTCCCGGTCTCGTTGAATGGAATCAATCAGGGTCTCAATAGCATGCCTCCGATTCTTTATTCTTCTCGATTGCATGACGAGAATAAATGTTCGAAACAGAAAGAAATCATTCGATTGAAGGTTTAAACCACACACACATACTTGATTGTTTCTATTATGTAGCTCTGTTTTAAGTGGAAGAAAAATTTGCACCGTTGTAGAGTTGTATTTGGGTAATGGTGGAGCATTTGTTAATGAGGTTGATTGTGGAGTTTTCATAACCCACTGTGGATGGAGATACGATTACCATTTTTAAGTCCTTATTAGCTGTTATTTTTGCAGGAAGAGCTGGGAAGAGTGTCAAAGGTGCTTACTAACCTGGTATGTTCCATCATAATCATATACATAAATCTGTATTCATACTGCTCTTAGTGGAAGTTCATTTTACCAAAGGCTAGTTAAAAACACTTTCCAACATGTAGAATTTGAAATCATATGGGAACAATTTAAATTTGAAAACCGCTGGTATGTTCTGTTGAGGAGCATGGTCTAGTTCGGATGAATGAAACAGGATATGAGAAGCTTCTAGAACTGTGAGAATGATAAATTAATTGTATTGTTCATATTATATATGTGTTTAAACTATCTCTATGATTCATGATCTATATAAATAATCCATATAGGGTATTGTTAACGGGAACACTGTTATGATTTAATTGTATAGTAGTGACCATTATCTGTAATGCTATTTAGTTTTCTACAAAAGTCTTGTGATTATTTACTTCTCTAAAATGTCTGTTTCAACCTTATTCTTTATACGACTTTGTCCATTGCAAGTTTGCAACTGATGCTACGAAAGTTTTGGTTTATTAACAGCTTATGTTTATCCAATGCTACTTTCTGAGATCACTTTCCATGGCACATATCTTATAATTTTTCTATCCAAATGGAGTTTGTAAGTAATAATTGTTAATTCACGTGCAGGAACAAGAGTGTTTGGAGCTTAGGAAGGAGAGAGATAAGAACGAGATACATCTTAGATCAGTACCTGCAAATGGATCTAAAGATGCTGAAGCTTTCTGTTCAAAGAAATCAAACTTGTGAGCAATATATTCCTTCAATTGTGTTATAAGTGTCCTCAAAATTAAACCGTTAGTTCTTCTTGGTGGTCTTTGTGAAACATGCAGGCTAGTTAGACCATACATTGTTGTATGTATGTTTTTATGTATAGCTGTTCAAATGCTGTTATGCTTTAGTCCATCTATCCCCTAAGGCTGCTTTTGGTACATGGGATGGGACAGGACAGGATTGGACAAAACTCAGTGTCCCACGTTTGGCGCAACATGGGACAGAACAAGGAAACACTGTCCCACGTTTGGCGCGACATGGGACAGGGACAAGAACCGGGACAAGGTGGGATAGCATGGGACAAAAGAGGCTTTTTCTTGTTCCACCAAAATAGGTGGAACAAGATGGGGCAAGAACGAGACAAAAATTAAAACATTACTAATCTACCCTAGCTTGATATATAACCTTAATATGGTGTTTGTTTTAATGGTTATCATCGCTAGTTTCGACCGCCACCACTATCATCGGCGGTCACCGGCGGCCACCTCTACCTCCTCTTCTACTACAACAACATTCTCCATAATCTCCACAACCACCGTCCACCAAGTCCATCGCCACCTCTACCATAGTCGACCACCGACCACCACCGTCCATTGCCACTACCACTACCACTACCGTCATTCGCCACCTCTAACTCCTCTACTACAACCACCTCCTTCACCACCGTCCATTGCCACCACCACTACTGCCGTTCGCCACCTCTAACTCCTCCTCTACTACAACAACCTTCTTCACCACCGTCCATTGCCACCTTTACAACCACCATCAACCACTAACCACCACCACCCATTACCACCACCACTACCACCGTTGGCCACCTCCAAGTCTTTACCGCAACAACCTCCTCCACAACCACCGTCGACCACTGACCACCACTGTCCATTGCCACCTCTACAACCACCATCAGCCATCGACCACCACCCCCATCGGCCATTGACCACCACCGTTCATTGCCACCACCACTACCACCGTTGGCCACCTCCAACTCCTCCTCTGCAACAACCTCCTCTGCGACCTCCACAATCATCATCGGCCACCACTATTGATTGCCACCTCACCTCCACCATAACCACCATCACCACCACTATCTTCACTACATCAGCCACAACCACCTCCTCCATCGTTGTCAACCGCCAGCGCCACCACAACCACAATCCACCATCTTCATGTCCTCTATAACCATCATCGTCCACCAACCACCCGGCCAATACCTCCATAACCACCCGGCCACCGACCACCACCTCCCATTGTCACTACTACCGTCAGCATGGAAAAAGGGGCTATGCATTTATATCGTAGAGACTTTTCCGTATGACTGTTCATTCCCTAATTTCTTTCGAGACATTTTGTTATTAGGTGTTTGGTCCTATTGTGTTTGTGGTTATTCTAGCCCTTGAGGCAATTTTTATAATATTTATTTCTATTTCTTAGCTTTTGTAGAACTTCAATCACTTGGTTACTAGAAGTTGTGAAGAGACCTCATTTACATGAAAAAACCAAATGTACTTTTTTCTGAATAACACAAAGTGTACTTCTACGTATCTGAATTGCTGAATATGTTGGAAGAGAATTAAAACATGATGCTTTTCTAAATGATGTGAGAGTTGAAGGCGTACGTCTTTGTTTGCCTAGAGGTTTAAGCCTCAAGGTACCAAGGGAAAACGCCTCGCCTTGTGTTTTCGTTTTTCAAAACCTTGGTGACATCCCTGAACACGTCTTAAGCAATCCAGGCACTCTTTTATATGTTAGAGGTTATAGTGAAAAATATGAGGCATCTAAGTAGTACAAGTATAGAGATTTATGATCTAAAGATTTGGTGCTGTGTGTTCTATTTCATATATGTAGAAGAAGAATTTGACCCTTTTCTATTTACAAAATAGAGGAAGCAGAAAGTTTCTGAATGGTGATACATTTGATTTGGATTTGTCTAACATCATTTTATCTGTACCCTGTAGATTTGAAAATGATCGAGCTTTAGGCAAAAAGGATAATGCTGTCTTTTTACACTTTCAACACTTCGAATTGGACAACTGTTTGTTTTTGAGGGATTTCTTGTGTAAATGGCATTCCACATTTTTTTCCAATATTTACTCTAGTTGGTATGGCAGGAAAAATAAAGATCCTATTGAAGGCCATTCTGTCATTCAACCAGTAACTAAAGGTACTGAGATCAAGTAATTATTTAGCTTTATGAAATAATTGTATCAGAGGGTTTGTTGGAGATGCACTTATAAAGTTGTAATTTATAGAATTTGTATGTGGTTTGAGTTTCTGTTTCTGATTGTCTTATCATTACTTTTTTGGGTCTTACTTTGATTTGTCTTCGCTTTTGAGTAGGTACAATCCCCTGCAAGGCGGTGGGGGTTCAGACTGATGAACTTGCCATATCAACTGACTTGACAATAAAGAAGAATCAATCAGTCACTTGCCCTTCAAGAAAGCTGGCAGGCATTTGGGAACCACAAAGTGACCGACAACCTAAAACTAATCTCGTTTTCAAGTTGTTTGTGGCTTGTGAAGCAGATTTACAGGCCCTATTTGGATGCGTAGGTTTGAACATGCCATCTAAAAAGACCACAACTAAAATGGACTGTTCGAAGCCTATTTTTTCGCACATGGCTCCAAACCACTGCTTTGAGGCTGCTGAAGCTGCAAAAGTATCTCATCTTTACTATATGCTAACAAAGGTATTAAGATGCATCTTATCATTCTCTTGTGGTTAGAGATTGTATTTGGCTGGATGGGTATAGTATAGTCCACATGTTTATTATGCCTTCATGAGTTTTATGGTATTCTTTTAAGTTATCAAAATCTATTTCGTGTCACCCGAAAGAATGTGTATCTTTATTAGCATTCATAATGTTTTTTCTTTGCTTATTTTATATGTATTTTTGGAACACTTACACAGAATTATTATTTTTTATTCCATGTGCTTATATACGTTTGTCGTCGCTCTTTACCTTAACTGCTATTGATGTGAGGCTTCTGAATTTTTTTTCCCTGCTGCTCTTTGCTCTAACTGCTAGGTCAATTTCTTGCTGCCAATTACTGTGCCTTTGCTTGCTATTTAGATCAATTGCTTGGCTAACAGCTCTCTATTTTTTTGTGGTGGATGTTGCTTAATGATATGTCATGTTAGTCCTTGCTGCATTGATGTTACTTAATTGTATTTGCTTACAAGATCTGTCATTTTCTTTAATATTTTTTTAGTGACATATGAGCATGTTAATCGTCATTGCCATGAAACGTCCAAACGATAAATATGTATCTTTGCTGATTACCCCTTACAATTGTTGGTGATGCAGATTAGTATTGACATAGGAAGATTGGAGGATTTGTTAGAAGCATTGCTTGATCTCATCTGTCTTCAAAATGTGAGTCTATTATTTTACGAATCCTGATACACCTGAATATCAATAGTCTGACAAATTTCACAGCTTGTGTTTATGAGTCTAACTTTTTTGTTAGTGTACCAATACATTTTTTTTCTGGATTGCATATAAAGCAAGTGTAGTAGAAAGGGAGAACCTGATTATATGTTTGCATAAAATATTATGCTATAACTAACTGATTTTTTCAAAATTTATGTTATATTGTACTTTGACCATTTAGAGTTTTTATGTGTTTGGTAGAACAGTCATTATAAGGAAACTGGGAATTGTTGTTTAGGAGCTATTAGAATGTAGGTGTTTTAGGTCTTGACTTATTCGGCCTAGACTTCTTTTTGTTATTTGATTTTAATATTTGACTGAGAAAGCTAGAAGATTGGATGAGTTAGTCTAGGAATACTTCTGATAATATGTTCTAAGAATTCTTGGTTAGGGTGATTTAAGTGGCCACCTAGGCTTAATGCATCCCCATTGTTATGTGAAATTGGCTGTCTAGCAGTTAAGTTTCACCACTGTTTGAAAAAAATAGGCAGGGACGGACACTCTTTTTTCAACTTGTGTCTATCAATTGGCGTTTCTCAACTTGGAGAATTATTTCCTGGGCTTTGCAGGTAATTATAATCAACAGAACAATGGAACTAGTTACCTAGAACTGCAATTCTATCAAGAAACTATATTCATATTAGAAATTCTGTTCTCATATGTTTTAACGATCAAAAGGGAACTCTGTTATATATATATATATATAAATAGACTTAGATGTCTGCTTAAACATATGCTTAGGCGATTCAATGCTAGAAGTTTGTCCGTGAAACAAGGGTTATGAAAGCAAATGTAGCAATTGAATGCTAGAAGTTTTTGTGTAGTTTGCTTTATGCTTTTTAGAGTACTGATTTTAACTAACAGGTTCATTGGTTGGATTGCTTTGATAGTGTCCTATATCACAACTTACAAGTTCTCAGGCTCATGCCTGAGGCCCTAATGAAATTGAACCTCAGAAGCTTTATTTTCTTCTATGACCCTTTTTTACAAATCAATATTGTTAATAGAGTTTGATATCTCTTCTTTATCAGATGCTGTTTTTAAACATAAATATTATCTCCAATATCATCAAGAATCAAGATTTCAGTACCGTTTTTTATTTTTCTTGGTTTTATGTTGCTTAAAAACTCAAATTTTGTCAACAGAAGATGATTGTTCACAGATCACTCCGGGTGCTGCATGTGGTCTTGAAACACATTTCGAGTATGGAAAGCAAATTGTGCAGCAGGTATGTGTTCAATTGAAACTTGTTCTCTTGTATACATTGATATATCAAGGATGCATTATTACTGGTTTGACAGCTTGTTGCCTATGGTAAAGTGAAATAGAATGTGCACCATATGATACAAAGCTTCTTTGTTTGATGCTAACATAATCATTTTATCAACCTCTTGTTAAGTTTGCTTATTTTATACTCCCTTGTTCTGGAAATAAATGTCCATAATGAAAAAAGGCACACAATTTTAGATGTGGGTAATTATTACACTTTTTAATTAACTAAGTGACAGTTTTACCCTTAATAATAGAGAGAGTAATGATTTTCGCCATCTCATTATCAAGGGTAGAAGTGGAAAGTCGGGATTTTTACTTTTGAAAGTGGAAAATTATTTTGAGACAAACTAAAATAGAAATCTAGAGACTTATCTTGGGACGGAGGGAGTATTACCTCCGTTCCAAGAAAAATGCAACTTTTTTATTTTGAGTTTCCACCAAAAATGTAACATTTCTTTTTCTGGCAAGTTATTAACTTAAATTTTCCTTTTCTATCAGTAATAATCATTACTTGATATCTGTAATTTGTCTGCAAGTAAGTGTTCCTGTTTACTGATTGTAGCTTGTTTTTTAGCTCTCTGCCCATCGCACTGTTAAGATTCTATATATCGTTTTCGTTCTTTGTTATGGGCCATGATGCTCTTCGCCTTATGAACTTTGATTTGATCTCTCCAGTGTACTGTGCTCAGGGACAATGTCATTGTTAATGACTCTTCCACTGTGAATAGAAGTTCGGGAAAACATTCTGAAATGGCACATCAATTGTGTGGGAATATCACTGAGGTATCTAATCAACACCATCCAGTTCTCTCAAGGCTGACAACTGCTAATAAAGTTTGGAACAAGGACAGCTTGAGGGATGATTCCTCACTGTTGATTCCTTGTTCAAAATGGTTTTGTCTTTATCAAATGATGCAACAAATTGTCACAAGACATAGTGAAGAAATTATAAGAGTGGAGGCAGTTTCGATTATGAATATTCTTCTTTTAAGAACTGATGCTTATGCGGAAAGGGAGATGTAAGTATTATTGTCAATTGCAGTTTGGTATCTCATACTTTTTACATACCCTTCCTCAATTTTTCTGTGCAAATCCTGTCAAGGTAGGTACGGAGAGGTGCTGGTTTTTCAAAGTATCTCTCAGCTATTAAGAAAAGAAGCTGGGCTTGGTGTACAAAAGCAAACTGTTCGTCTTCTCTACCTCCTGTTAAATTGTAATTTTTCATCTTCATCTAATTATAATCTTAATTTGTTTTTTTTCCTTGGTGTGACCTAACTTTTACTAATTTCAGTCATTTTGTTAGGAAGTTGCTTTCGAGCATAAACATCAAGTATTTGGGATGCACCATCTTTGTAATTGTGGCCTTGATCTTTGATTTTTTAAATTACATATTATATACTACAAAAAGTTTTGGTGCAAAAATTGTAAAAATATTTGTACTGGATTTGAATTATAGATTAAATACTGGATTCTACCCTCAAAGGTTATTTTTGGAGTGAGGTTGTCTGGGAATCGGTTTCTTTAAATGGTGGATTAGTTGTTATGATTTATATTTGTTTTTGTAGGATATCCCATTGTTTTCTTATGTTTAGTTGTGATGTGAAGATGTTCACTAAAGACAAGATTTGACTATAAAACCTGCATATTCCAATTTATCTTTAACGATATCTTCTACTTATTAGAAGTCTAGTTTATATACAGATGTTGTTGCATGTGATTTTTTTGGTTTGCCTGTGATCAATTAAACTTAAAAAGTCTTTCACACCCACCCACCCACCCACCCATCCTGATGCTTTTAATCGGTCATTGGAATGTGTAGTGAACCAGAATTCTATACAGTTAATCAGTCATTCAGCCCAAAAACATTATTTTATTTTAATTTTTGCCATCTCTTTATAGCCATCTATTTAAAGAATTTATGATGCATCTGTTACAATATAACATTAGAAGGAACCCAACTTAATTTGTCAAAATCAAATCTTCTAACTGCTGCAATGTGGATGCTTTAATTTGTCAAAATCAAATCCTGATGCTTTTAATTGGTCATTGGAATGTGGATGCTTTAATTGCCTATTCTTGGGTTAAACACTTGTGCATGTAAAGTAGATATCAAAATTTGTTTTTACCTTACTCTTTTTTTACCTTCATTATATATTTACCAGCAATTGATATTTTTTGCTTGTAAAGGTCCAAAGTTAATGTCGATCTTCTGCTCCTCTTGTAAAGAAGTGGGGACAACTGCTGAAGTTCTAACCACAAATTCTGAAACTGTGCCTGCATTTCACAGCTCAAGTGCTATACTAGATGGTTTAGCTGATTGTTTAGCTTGTCGTAGAAATGGTGCGCCGACCTTGGTATGTGCAACCTGTGTTTATCCTTTATTTTATGTACTCTCTGGTTTGTGGCTTTTTGTGCACAGTGCACACACAATGTATGAGGAGGATCATGGGATAAGTCGGTCAACTTGAAAGAAGTGCGAGAATGGCCAGATCACATGTGATTCTAGAGTAAAATCACATGTGATTCTAGAGTAAAATCACATGTGATACAACATGGCCAAAAGGATGCGGGCGACTTTGTCAACGTGACCAAGGTCATGTGAGAACTCTCCCATGCAATGGCTGGTCAGTGCCACGTGTTTGTATCACATGTGATTTCTTCTCGCAAGTTGACCGCCTTCTTGTTTGAACTTGCTTCTTTCTCTCTCTCTCTCTCAAAAATATATATATGAACAGTAATCGTGGGTGTTTGTGTTAGCTTGAGCGCATCTCGACTAATCCCATGGGGCCCTGAAGATGACAGCGAGGAAAGTCCTCAGTGGCCCTAAGTAGACTCAAACTGTGTCCTTTTTCATTTTTCAGAGCAAGTTCTCTCTAACTTACAATAAACGGGAAATTTAGTTGAGATCGCTACCATAGAGTAGACCCTTTAGCACTCCATGGTTATCATTAGTCCTTCCTGAAGTGCTTCTGGTTGAATGTTTGCATAACATTTTAAATAGTTTTCGACAGCCTCGGCTAGTTGATTTCTTTTTTAAAAATGGTCATAATTTAGTATGGTTGTCTGATTGTCTCATATGATCATATCCAATTCTTGAAGTCTTCTCTCAGTAGTCTAGCTTCAAAATTTATGTACATTAGAGGAGTTGATACTAAATTTCTTTGATCTCAAGTGCTTCAACTTGAAGGAATGTATTTTCTGAAAGCTGCAGTTTATTTACATTCAGGTCTTGAAACTTCAACGGAATACCATCATTCTGCTGGCTTTCTTAGCATCATTAGGGAGACGTGGCTTTGAAATTTTGTTGGGATATAATCTTCCGAGAAGGACCAATTTTCTTTATTTGATTCTGCAAATTTTGGCATCTGAAATTGATGTGGAGGCATCCGATCGTATTCAACCTTTTGATAATTTCAGAGAAAGGTAATCTAGTATCCGTCAGCTTCTTTTGCATTATAGTCATATAATGCAACTTTACCAAATGCTATCAACGTTCATTCATGATCTCTAGAAATCCATTTTTCATATTCGAGTTTGTTCTTTTTGTGCAGAAAGTTGGTAATCCGTGAGGCACTTATCCTTCTAAATAGACTTGTATCAAACTCTCAATACTCAACAGCAGTTTTATGTGTTCTTACAAATAGAAGAGACATGGCGTGCTTGACCATGGACATTGCTAGTAGGCTATCGCAGAAAGGCAAAGGGTTGTGGCAGCCCGACACCATGAGGGAATCGGAGATTGTGGATTTGGCCCGGATTTTCAAAAAGAGAGTGTTTGCTTTCGTAGAAGATGCACATCGGGAAAAAGAAGTTGAAAACGTAAATGTGAAGGAAGCAACTTCAGAACCTGCGCGGAAGGTCCTCTGTGTTAGGAAATGATTTTCGTAACTAGCTAAGAGAAAGAGCATTCACAATGGAGCTTTTTGGACATCTAAGCTTCGGACGAAAAACACATCCTTTTGTTTGTGCAGTTATAAGTTGTTTTTTGTGGGTCCCACTTTAATTTTAGAAAAAGCTTCGACGAAAAAGCCCAGATTTTGTAAGCTTGTCTCCTTTAGTTTGTGTATTTGGGGTTAGGTTTTTGAGTAAATGTACCACTGTTGTAACCCTTATTATCTCTTTTTTTTGTATCTAGAAAGAAGGCATTGTACATATAAGTGAAAGGTTGCAATTTGAGTAACATTGCTTCTTTATGACCAAATGGTTGCAGTTCAAGAATGGGTTCTCTTCTTGATTAACCTGGATATCCAACCCGTTATGCGAGCCGACTAATTCCAGACGATCACCTGCTTTAAGGGTAGTCCGGAGTCACCGTATTTGAACATTTGTGGCAAAATGAGGATTTTTATTTCTCCTTGGATTTGAACTTGAGACTTTCAGACACTTTTGACCTTTGGAGCCCAAGCTCAAACCAATCAGGCACCACCCTTGTGAAAGGTTGCAGTTCAAGTATGGGTTATCTTTTATGAGTAAAAAGATGTAGTTTCATAGACTGTTGTTTAAAAGATGTTGAAGTTTGAAATTTGATTTCAATTTTGAATGATAAGAGGTGGTGTTAAAGTTCAAAAGTAGAATCTATTTGTTTTTGTAGATTACTTATCGTTTGAATGTGTAGAGTTCTTTTATTTATTTAAGATAATCAATGAAAATGTAACATCCCAGTTCACATTTGCATATAGCTCACATATTTCATATAACATGAAATTCAAATAATTATACACTGGTCCCAAATGTACAAATTGCTACATACAAAAGTAACTACAAATTTGTTCTATATACATTAAGTACAAGACTTAAAAACATAACAATTTTTCAAGTACATATACAATAACAACTTCTAAAATTCACATATGTAATGCAATCATAATTTCTTCATATTTTTCCTTTTCCTTTATCTTCCAAATGTGTCCGACCTGTAATACACATTTTAAAACATAAAGTCAGAGTTAGATCATAAGATCTAGTAAGAAATTTTTTTTGAATGCTATTACATGATGAAAATCACCAAAATATTTTTATAAAACTCATATTTGTATTAATAGTAAATAAACAGTGTTTTATTAAAACAAACATTTTTGTTGCATCATATAGATGAGACAATTTCATCTTATCTCATCATAACTCATTGAAGTCTCAAACTTATCACATTAAATAAATAAATAATCAAGGTGTCACATTCCATATGTAATACACCAACTTATCGCATCACACTAATGCGATGACACATTTTTGTCACACCTCAAGGATGCGATAATATTTTCTCGCATCTCATGGATGCAATAACCTAATCATGTAGCATCACAAGGATGCAATAACCACCATTTGTCACATCTAAAAGATACGATCACCCAAACTTATAACATCTAATAGATGCGATAAATACACTTGTCACACCATATAGATGCAACAATCATAACTCATTGCATCAAGCATATGCAATAACTTCCCTTCGTCACATCACACTGATACGATATCCACAACTCATTGCATCATATTGATGTGATAAAAATCACATTTATTGCATCAAAAATGATGTGATAACAAAATCCCATGATCAATATATCATCATTCCCAGAATTTGATTATGACACTCTTATCTCGATATACCCAGCTCCTGATTATGTCACCCTTATTACAAATATATTCTCAACTCCTGATTATGACACCCTTATTACCAAAAGTATTCATTTCCTGATTATGCCACCTTTATTATAATCTGATGGTAAAATTGTATCAAAACCCAAAATTGATGCTAATAAATGGCATATAATCATCAAATACTCACGTATGAAACCTTATGGTTTCTTCACCCAAAAGCACATTAAATGATGTTTCAAAGTAAAACTCACCTTGTAAAACACTGTATATTGCAAGGAAAAACAACCACGGAAATAGATATGAACACTTAATCAGTTCTTCTTCTTCCTTTCTGCTTGCTCGAACCGGAGAGTAAAGCCACACTTTTTCTTTTCTCTTTTTAAGTACCCCCAAAAAGAAAATATCATGCCCAACACACACGCACACACACATCTATACTATATTATAAAGCATTTGACACAAACTCTTAAAAATCATTTTTTAAGCATGAAGTACTGTTTATTGATGCATATTACTTAAAACTCAAGATTAGAAGTAAATTATGCGTAAGTACAACTTATTAAAACTTAATGTTTGAATTCGTGTAACCAACTACAGATAAACATGATCAAATAGAGGATAAATATTTCATTTTAAATATAAATAATCTAAAATATAATTAGGATAATCATTGAGTTCTAACAAACTATTTAATTATATCTTTATAAAAGATTATGTTATTAAACCAAAAATAAAAGAATGAACTAAAAAATCACAAAAAAAAGAGAAATTTTAAATAGTTAGTTTGATACTAATATCAATAACTTTTTTTCATTTTTTTATGATATACATTCGTATTTATATTTTATTCAAAAATAAAAATATTATCAATTTCTCAAAACCACATAAAACTGCATTATAACATCAACTGAGACAAAGAAAAAAATGAAACATTAAAATCAAGATGTATCTCGCTGCATTACGCGAGTACCCCTAGTTTCTTTAAATGAGGCGGTGGCGACTTGAGATATTTAAAACAACTTTTCAAAACAACCTCTCAACTATTTGTCATTATTCAAAAACAACCCCAAACTTTTATAATCAATAACCCGGTTACAACATAAAATGATTTAGTTAACTTAATTAAAAGAAAAGCCTAATAAATAGATAATATATATAACGGTGAAAGCCTTTTACGCATTAGGAATGTAAGACGTTTAATATTAGGTACGTAAAACGTTTAGGTAAAAACCTTAAAAGTTTTCAGTTTTTATCATAGAAATAAACAATTATTGTCTCGCTCTTACCGGGTAAGATTATTGGTATTTACCATATTCATCCGGTAAGGGAATGTGACTTGGTGTTTACTTACCCGAGTAAGTGTTTTGTAAACGGCCTCTTAGTTTAGTAATTTATTTATCTTTTTAAAATTTTTGTTCCGTCTATTTTGGACGGACCAAAAAGTTCATTTTTGTCATATTCAATTTGGTTCCATCCCAATGTAATATTATGCAAAACATGAGACTTTTTTTTCCAGTGTTTCAAACGCACCCTTATGAAACACTCGTATATCAGGAAAAACTGAAAGACACCATAATGAAGCAAGGTGGTCCTAAGTGATTTACAATGCTACGTTGGTCGAAGTGATACTTTTGACTATTGAACTTTTGTATATAAGTTGAAGCTGTGGATGAACGGAAAACCGATGGCAAGAAGTAAGTATCTGATTTATGTGATATTGGTACTTTGGTGTATATTTTTACATCTCACAGCTTCGGCAGATCGCTTAGTCCTGTTAATTTGGCGCAAGAGCGCTCGATCAGTGAGTTATTACTCATTCTTTCGAGGGTGGCTGCTTCTGGGCAAACCTCCTGGCTGTCTCTGTACCCCTCCTTATAAATTATGTTGTTCGTTCGATTTATATGGAAATCTATTTACGAGTAGTGTTCTAGTGTGGAATGCATGCATAATTGGTTGAAATTGTTGGATAATTTGTTCGAAATATTGAATGGATCCAATCAGATCCAATAAATGGTCAGTAGTAACGTCTACGGGATAAAACCAATCTAATCAAACCGTTCATTGAATTGGATTGATTAAGTTGTAAAAAGTTATCTGCGTTGACCCGATCGTTAAAATTCAATATTTAACAGACTATTGTGTTTGATCGGATCTGTCCAAATTCATTCGTTATAAACCGATGAACACCCTTCAAGATAATGAATAATATCGATTTAATTTTTTTTAATTAAATATTAACTTTAAAAAAATATAATGGTATAATGACCTTTTTACCCATACTTATAATACTAAGAACCAGGAGTGCTCAAAAACCCGATGAACCTAACCCGAATTTTAAAAAAAAAAAACCCAACCCGAGGTAACCCGATGCATGATCGATAAAAAAATTAGTCAACCCGACCTTATTGGGTTGGAATCGGGTCAGGCCCAAAAAAACCCGACCAACCCGATGAACCCGACCTTAACTTTAGCTTTGAATTATAGATGACAATCATGACATGACCAACCTCAACGTCAAGAAAGCGAAAACATCGGGGTTGGAAACGTCTAAAACTATTGTTGTTGATTGATGTATTATCATTTGGTTTAAACATTTTTATTGTAATATCTAAATATTTGATAAATTTGCATGTTATCTTGAATGGTCGGTCGTATTTCAAAGAAAAGTTTCCTTTATTTTTATGTGATTTTACATTGTTTAAACACAACCCGATCAACCCGAACGGGTTGAGTTGGGTTGAACTTTTGTTTGGGTTGGATTGAAAATTTTCAAACTGCCAACATAGAGTTGGATTGTTAAAACGGCTCCAAACCGATCAACCCGGGTCGTGAGCACCCCTACTAAGAACTATATATTATATTCAATCAAGTTAAAATATGACATTTAACTTGATACATGTAATAAAAAAAGTATTTTTAAATTTAATTCTTTTTATTTTTGGACATTCAAAATGAAATAAATGATGATATATTTTATAGTAAACTACAAATTTGGTCCTTGTGGTTTGTCAAAAATAATAGTTTTCATTCTTGTAGTTTCAAAATTACAAGATAACCATAATGATTTATAAAAAAGTCTGCATTTGATTATTTTCTTTAACGGCCGTCAACAATTTTTGTTATATAAGAAGCATTTTCGTTCTTTTATTAGTTTTTTTTTTTTTTTTGTCTTTTAAGCAATCAAAAACCACAAGAACCAAAATTGTAAAATCGATTTTAATTGGGTAAAGAACAAAAAACGGGATGAAAACACGGAAATGTGTCTTAGAGGCTGTTTACTCAAATGCTTACCCGGTAAGTGCTTACCTATAGGAGTCAACACTATAATTTACCTTGATGCGTAAGATTTTAGTACATCAAAACGTATCGAATGCAACAATTTACCGGGTAAGCACTTACCTGAGTAAGAGTCGTCATCTTCACTTACCGGGTAAGCACTTACCTGAATAAGAGTCGTCATCTTCACTTACCGGGTAAGACTCAACATCTTTCTCATCGCTCTTACCTGGTAAGATTCTTGACCCTTGTCACGTTCATCCGATAAGTAAATTTATCCGGTAAGCACTTACCAATAAAACGTTTAGTAAACGACCATTTAGTTAAAAGAGTTTTTTAATGACTGTTAGAGGGAGGGATCAAATATGGACGTCTTACTGTCTTACAATTTTAAAATTGTAGAGACAAAATATGTTATTTTTGATAAACGAGAGAGACCAAATTTGTAGTTTATTTAATATTTTATTGTAAAATATATGAGGTAATTTATTAATTATTATTGTGGGCCATATCTTCAAATCAAATGCCAACGTTATAAGCATAACGACCATCACCGACAATACATGTTGTTTATGGTTGATTTTTACTGAAAACCCAAATATATTTTTTATTTTAAATTTAAGTTTTTTATTTTTTTAAATAAATAAATTATTGGATTTTTTTTATTTTCAATAGTTAAATCTTTGGATATTTTTTTAATAAATAAACTATCCATTTTTAAAAAAAAATTGATTATATATATATATATTTAATAAAAAAAACTAAGAGACCGTTTACTAAACACTTACTTGGGTAAGTGAACACCAAGTCACATTATCTTACCGAATGAATATGATAATGACCAATAATCTTACCCGATAAGAGCGAGACAAGGACCAAGAGTCTTACCCGGTAAGTGAAGGCGACGACTCTTACCACGGTAAACACTTACCGGATAAATTGTACCGGTAAGCGCTTACCAGGTAAGTGACGGCCCCTAAGTTAGTTTCATCTTTCCTAATTCCTACCACACTCAAACCCTTACATTCAATGACATTTTCTTCCTTGCTCTTTTACAACAATTTAATGAAGTATGTATATATTAATAAAAAAAAGGAAAATTGAAAAACAAAAAAACTTATCAAAAATAGATCGATGGCAGAGGCCAACGACGGTAATGGTTGAGCAGTAATAGAAAACATATGACAATGGGGCGGCAAGGGGTCCTGATGTCGTTAAGTACGAGGGGTTTGAATGACGTAAAGTTTGGGAACAATAAAACTAATTTAAGGTTTTTCTATTTTAAAACCTTTTTAGCCGGTTATAAACAGTTTTTTTGGGTTAAAAGAATGTAAGTATTCAATTTCTAGAAGTTCAATGCTTAATTTATTAAAAAAAAATTCAAGAACTTGATTATTTAAAATGAGAAAGTTCAATATTTTAAGGGACGTTCCAATCTTTTTGGAGGCCTTGTTGCATCCAGAACTTTTGATGGCATTACATAAGAGATATCAATATATATATATATATATATATATATTATATATATGTGTGTGTGTGTGTGTTAATCACAAAAGGGCGCTGATCCTAAACAACCAACAATCTCAACCTAACCTAAACCTACACAATTAACAATTTGAATCTAAACAATTTGGGCTATAGTTTTACACAGATTGATGAAAATGCCCTAAACATATGTAAAATTGGGCCCCAAAATTTTGGAGGCCCTGTTCAAAATCTCACATTTTTAACATGCTAAATGACGACCCTGTTTATCAATCAAAAGATAGTCTACGGACTCTATTATTCAAAATAGAGAAGTTCATCGAGTTTTTTTCTTCAACTTTTTACTCTGTAAAAAAAATATTTGGAAAGTCATCTTATAATAATGTTATCTAAATTAAATATTTTGATTTTTTTTTCCGACTAGAGTCCCTATGATATGTTTATTATAGATTTGGTCCTTGTGGTATTCAATTTGTTTTGTTCATTGTCCCTCTGACTAACGCCTTTGTTAACTCTGTTAAATCAAGGGTCATTTTAGCCTTTTGTCTTCTTTATCTTTTTATATAAAAAAGTAAAAATGGTATTTTTATACATACAATGTATATAATGATATCAAAATAAATAAAATAAGATATGATTTACCTTTTACTTCCCCCCATTACATTTTTCCACGGGTCCCAACCCCAATCGAAACCGTTACTCTAACAAAAAAAATCTATTAAAAAACCAAAAAAAATATTCGAAATCAACAAAAACACTAAAAAACCTCTCGAAATCAACTAAAAAGCTTAAAAAATCACTTGAAACATTGTAATTAGGTTAAAAACACATCGGACGATTTTGCGGGTCTTTAGTCTACCTTAAAAATGACCCCACTGAACAAAAATCCTAGATCCGCCACTGACTACAACGACCAAATCCAATCATAAGGACCCTAATAAAAAAACATCAAACCATATACACAATTCACTCTTATAAACATAAATAAATAATTTTATTTTATCATTTAATTACAAAGAAAGCAAAAATGATGATCATTTATTTGAATTTTGTCTAAAAGAGAAACATGTCGAAACTCTAGGGGCCAACATGTAAATATTGAGAGATTCCGCTTTAAGCAAAAACGAACATAAATTACTCGACTCAAATACGCACCCAGTGTGAGAGAGAGGCCAAAGCAACGACGACCCTTCTCTACGGAACTTCTTTCTGCAAAAAAATTGGCGTCAATTTCTAAATAAGAAGCTGAAGATCAGTCATGAATCGCCGTGAAGATCCCAATCCTTTTGATGAAGAAGTCAATCCATTTTCGGTAACCACCATTCTAGATCTGCTTAGTTTTCTATCTACTAGATCGGATAAATCAATAGTTTTTTAGGTTTAAATAGACGGCATTTTTATGTTAGACATTAATGTTTGCATACGCTTGGTATTTTGGGTTATCCATGTAGATTTGTGGTAATTTGGGTAATTTTTGTTGTAGATCTGAGGTAATTGATTATGAAAATTTAATCAATTTTGTATAAAGTTGTAATGTATTGTGTTGTTTCTTAGTTTAGAAATGATAGGGATGTTGTTTCCCAAAAGGTTTTGATTAAGGATCATTTGGCACGTTAATACGGATTGCCGCCACAAGGATCATTTGAATCTCCAGGATTTATCGATGATTACGGAAATTTAGGCTATGTTGCAATGATAATGGTGTACGATAGTGATGTGTGGTAACTAGATACCAGGATTAGGCTGTTCCTAGAAAATGATGATAGGGCGCATTTAAAATAGCATTTGTACATCTGTCTGAAACCAAACCAACAAAAAAAAGAATATTTTTCATATTATATTCATATATAATTAACATTTTTTTTTTGTTTTTTCCAGAAGACATGAGAAACCATATCCAACCTTGTGATAAGAACTCATGACCTCCAAATTATCTTAGATATAATATAAGTATATAACCTCTTGGACTAGTCTAAACAAATTTATTGTCACATCACCCACCTCCTTTCTAGTTTGTAGGCATGCTATGTAAGTTTTATCTTAGATTGTTAAAATTAATTGCTAATTTTATAATTTGTGAACTTCCATCTATCTACTTGTACCAAAGGACCAAAATTGGTCCTACCATATCCTATGAATTTGGTGTAATGGGTTCACGAGGGGTAGAAACATCCTACTTCCGAACTTCAGGATATTTGGTTTTATTTCTCGTCATTTTCTTGGGCTTTATTTGGGTCATTGACTCTGTGTAGATTAAACGAACAAAACGAAATGATATTTATCTATATGATTGCAATCTTTGCTTCTATACATTGCCGACTAGTCTTAAATACCTTCAATAATTACAAAACAGTAGGATTGCCATGGACCAAAGTCGATATCTTAATTTTTTTTAATAATCACAATGGCCAAATATGCAAGTACAGAATGGATATTTGCTAAAAAAAGATATGTCACAATTATAACGGAGGGAGGATTCAGTTAAAGACCAAAACTGGTATCTTTCTTTTATCAACTCCACTTTTTTATTTATTGGTATTAACCAATTGAAATTGGATTTTTTGCTGGGCATTGTTTTATTATGAACCAAACCAACATTGATTTGTTTTTGTTTACCTTTCACTACCTTTCGTTCTACATCAACCTTTGATTTTGCAAAAGATTACAATGGGCATCTTCAAATTAAACATAGTTCTGCTGGAGATAGTTCCTCTATTCTCAGCATGGGAACCAGCCAACTAGGGCCAGTTTTGTTGGCACTTCCATTGGATGCTAGCTAGTTTCTTTTCATATCACATACCTGTTCATAACGTCATAATAGTGGTCACAGTTCGATTTGACACAAAAATATTATGCTCAGTATACCCTCCCTCCTAAAAAAAGAATAGATAAGAAAACACCCAGGAAAGATAAATAGTAAATGATGACTTGACTTTTGATGAATGTCATTTACAGGAATAAATCACCTTCAGATCCTAACCTACACACACATGTCTTTGAATTTCATTAATCATCTCGTCTTGCTTAACACGGATAAGCACAAGAATGCCACAATTTGCACCGGCTGTTACACATTTAACTAAATTAATATGAATGATATTAATTTAAAAGATCAAGAAAAGGGGTTGTTACTTTAAAGACAAAAGACAACTACAATCCAGTATAACCAATCATATATCTAAATATATGGACTCCCCAGTTCATAAATAGTAGATTATCCCTGTTTCCCTTGGGGGTATAGGAAGGAGATCATAGAAAATGGGTACCTGAAAATATTCAGCTGGAGGAGAAAAGAACATTGAAATCGAATCGGTATTTGGGTGTTCATGGCCAACATCCTAAACTCTGACTGGACTTGGATAACTAGCATGGTTCCTACAGGCAGTAACTGAAGGCAATGGCTGTGAGAATTCAGAAAAAGAGTAGATTGCATTAATCGAACAGGTAATGGTGCATTATTTGCTAGCAAACAGCGTAGAATGTGAAGATTCAATGGAACAAGCCAGATACTAGTACAACTATTTTTTGTTTAGCTGGTAACTTCAGTCCATCAATTTTATTGATAATGCAAGCTAATCGCTTACTAGAGTTTTTGCTTGTGTGTATTGCAGTTGGCAAGAAATTTATAAATTTGAGTTATGGATCTCAAGATCTGACACTAGACTAAAAAAATTGGTTCTAACTTTGTAGCCTAAAGATTTAGAAGATGTGAAGTTTCAATGGCTCATTTGAAATATTTATGTGCGTTTGGTTAAGAAGTTATATTTCATCTGCATGAAACTAAAGAGTATTTGTGTTACTGGATTTCCCTACTGTTAAGAATATTGTATACGATGCATTTGCCAAAAGATCACAATAACCAAGTTCTTTGATCTTATAGGAATTATAACCTCTGTTTTACACATTCTTGAGACATTATACATCAAGGTGGAGTGTAAAGAAACATCTGTGACATCTCTCTCGGAGATCATGCTCTAAAAGCAACATCTGTAGAGAAACACTTGTGAAGCAACTGGGCCAAGATATACCTTTCAGGCTTTCACTACGGACTTTAATAGTAGGACATGATTAAAGCATGCAGTCTGGAGCTCATGTCTTGAAATTTGATTTTCTTGTATGTGGCATGCTCGGAGTTGAGGCCTATTATCACTTGTGAAGCAACTGGGCCTATATATATTTTTCACATTGGAGTTTGATGTTAGGACATGATTACATAATGCAGTCTGGACTTCATATACTGAGATTTGATTTCCTTTGATGTAGTCTCTTCATTTTATGGCTTGATTGCAGAATGGAGCTGCTGCTCCTGGATCAAAATCTCGTATTCCACAGATGGTTGCTAGTACTCTTGGTTTTGGTCAAAAGCATGATGCAACTGTTGATATACCATTGGATTCAATGAATGTATGATATTCTGTTTCCTGTATTAGTTCCTTTCAACTCTCTTGGGATGCTTACTATACCTGCTGGTGTCATGTTCCAGGATCCAAAGAAAAAACAGAACGAACTTACAAACTGGGAAGCTGACTTGAAGAGAAGGGAAAAGGTCGGTTTTACATTTCTTTTTAGTAACTTGATGCCATCTGCCCTGCTAGTGGGTGTGACAATTCGTTTTCCTTTTTGTACAAGGATTAAATGTGCTCTTAACAACTCAAGGAGTCAGATGCTGTCACTGTTACACTTTTGGGTTGTATTTGTTTATTATGCATCCTAGAATGATTTGAAGTTACTTATTGTCATATACCCTACAGGACATCAAACGACGAGAAGAAGTTGTTGCTGGTGGTAAGTATTGCTGCTTAATATCATTGCTCGAACTATGGTTTTATTTATTGTGGGACAGTTTTAAACTTTACTCTCATGACATGTGAAAGCAGCTGCCATCCCCACAGATGATAGAAACTGGCCTCCATTTTTTCCAATAATTCATCATGATATAGCCAATGAGATACCAGTTCATGCTCAAAAGTTGCAGTATTTGGCGTTTGCAAGTTGGTTAGGTATGAATTTCATGTCTTTATTTTTTTAATGTTGTTTTTAGTAGGAATTTTAACTATAGTGATGCAATTTTTTTATTTATCAAAATCTGTTTTTGCTCTATTTCTTTATATATGGAGATACTCTTATATTTAGTTATCATAAGGCAACCGAATCCAAGCAGAACATGAAACTTCTGGCTGGTTTCTTTAGGAAGGAAAAACAATTATTACAGTAGACACAAACATAATGAGTCGCAAGTGAGTCGAGTTAAAGGATGGTGGATGTGTTGTAAAAATTTGGTGTTATCATCTTATGTTGCCTTTGCTGGTTCATTCACTTGCTTATTGATACGACGAATACAACAAAGAAAACAGTAACAAACAATAAGAAAACGACATAATATAAAAAATGGAGTGTATATACCATTCCAGAATACACAAACAGACTGGCCCGAGAACGAGCACAAAACAGAAACAGATTATGAATCTCCTATATACCGTAGTTTTCAGGGGCGCATCTCCTTTTCGACCCCAGATTCGCTGAGGGCAGTGAAACCTCGTGATTGCTCGCACAGAGAACTCATCTAATGTTCTATAGAATCCCTGATATGCTTAAGAACCCCTCTGAAAACAAAATGAGTCCCTCTGTTTCAGAGAACCCCTCGGGAGACCAGATTGAAGTCTTGATTCAGGACATTCTAACACTTATAATCATCCTCATAGGCACTAATATTTGTACTGCAATAATTATCTGTTATTACTCATCATTCTGATTTCTTCACAAAAGTGAATGCTATATAACATTGTCTTATTTTGGTATCGACACTTACCATGCAGGTCTAGTTCTCTGCCTTGTATTTAACGTCATAGCAGTGATCGTCTGTTGGATCAAAGGCGGTGGTAAGTTTTTATTTTTATGCATCTTAACTGATATGAACCAAGGCAGTGCCAAGTTCAGAGCTTCTGGGCCTTTCCATGTGCAGGTGTCAAGATTTTTTTCCTTGCAACAATTTATGCACTTCTTGGAGTACCCCTTTCCTATGTACTATGGTATAGGCCACTCTATCGTGCAATGAGGTATGTACCTTTTTCACTTGCTTTCCCATCAAAAGATAATTACGATCAAGTCCTTTGCTGAAACTGCCATGGCTCAACGTTTATAGCTTGGGTTAGTGGTAAGTTTTGACTGGGCTGATGAGTAGTTCTTTGCGTTTATAGCTCATCTTTTAATAAGAAAGCAGCAAAGAGTTTTGAGGTCCTCTACAATATAATGTGGTTACTGGTGCCCATGCTTTTATTTTACTGAGGCTTCGGAGGTGATCAATTTGTATGTTCCTCTACTGATATGGCACACAAATTAATATTTCCAAGTTATAGATGCATTCATATAGCAAGTCAGAAAATATAGCTGCTGGCTGTAAATATAATTTTGAAGATGCAACATGTGGCCCGATCCATACGCATTCAGGTGGATAGTATCCTACATCTGTCAAAGTAGATAAATGAACCCAGTTAATCCCACACGAAGAAGGGTATCTGGGGGTAGGGTATATGCACAACTTACCTCTACATTGAGGAGTATAAAGGCCGCAGTCAAGACCCCTGCTTGGTATACATTTTGCAAAAAACAAGGAAATTTGGGGGGATGATATCCTACTTCTATCAAAGTAGATATCATCTTCAATAGCGTCCGCTCCAGGTGGATATGAATATCCAATAATCATGATGTACACATCACATCCATACTAGAAATAATCATAGGAAATCCTGTACCATCTAGGAATTTATGAAGGCTTGCATGTAATGTAGGAGATGGAATGTTTTTGAAGTACTAGTATTTTGTGTCTCGTGAATTATTCTATCATGTTTATCACTATTTTTGTTAGAAATGGGTAAAATAGATGAAGCTCTATCTGTCTTTCACTTGCATACCTCAACAAAGAAGCTTTATCATTTATGTTATTCATGTCCAATTGTCGTCCAATTACCTAATATAAATGGGTCGATAGGAGGAGATGATTTCATTTTTCTCATGCCATTGTGCTTCCTGTTGTTTCTCATCCCAAATTGACCATTCATGTTAGATAATTGGGTGACAAATAATGGAGATGATGCAATTGGTATGGTTGTGAGATTCCAAGTATGTGATTTACAAGCTTCTATTGAGGTATGCAGGTGAAAAGAATTATAAGAGCTTGAGATGCGTATGTAGTAGTGTCCTGAAGTTGGAGAGGTGTATTTTCTATCGTAATGTTATGGTGATTCCTTTGGAGTTTTCTTTTTCCCTGGATATCTTTAATATATAAATGGTGTTGTTGTTAGAACCAGACCAACGAATTTCAGAATTACCATTCCAATCTAAACTAAAACAGTAACAATCAGAAAAATTAACCAAGAAAGTTCATAAAATTCTAACCTTTACGATGATATCTATATGCAAATCGTGAGATAGAGGCCTGCCGAAACAGTGACCTAAGACGAAATTTCGCCCCCAATCGTGCGTTGGTAATCGGACGTCGTCTTGAGGATACAACTATCTAACCGGATTGATGCACGTCAATCCGATTCCATCGAATCAATAATACGTTCATAAGCAACGATATAGAGAGAAAAAAATTATGGAGAGAAATTTCTGTTTAGTGCGTATCTGCTTCGTGTACGAACAGCCCTCTAATTAAAAAATAAAAACCGCTTTCTTCGTGTACGAACAGCCCTCTAATTAAAAAATAAAAACCGCAAAAAGCAGTTACGGACGGGTCGGGCAAAACCGTAACCGGGTCATAAGAGGCCCAAGGCCCAAGGCCCATCTTTTGACCATTAATATTGGGTATTACTACACCCAAGCCCAAGGTCAATCCTTCCTTTGGGCCTCTCTCTAACTTGCTGATCCATGTTTGTAAGACAATATAAACACATGAAAAGTTCATTCTTTTTCCTATGTGGGACAAGGGTGGACTAATATCCAACAGTTGTTTCATTAATGAATCTCCAACTATCAAGTTTTTGATATCACACAGCACTGCACTGTGTTCTCTTTGCCCTCTAAAAACCAAGTAAGAAAATAGCAAAACAGTAATCTTTTGAAACAGCTGCTCACACGATTTTAGATTTTGTCCCTCTGTTCATTGCATGAAAGTGCTCGAGAGATAACTGGAAGTTCATCACAAGTCTTTTTTGTTTCTTTATTTTGCAGGACTGACAGTGCTTTGAAATTTGGCGGGTTTTTCTTGTTTTACTTGGTAAGTTCCTGCCAAGAAACCATCTCAAAACTTTGGTGGTTGATTTCAAATCATCTCTCCCTTACGAAATTGTCATTTTGCAGCTCCATCTTGGCTTTTGTATATTTGCTGCTATTGCTCCTCCAATAGTCTTTCATGGGAAGTCATTGACGTAAGTTCTGTTCTTTTCTTAACTATAAACCGATGATCATTGTTACAAGCTTATAAAGTAAAACACTTTTTTTTCGGTGGGGGTGTCCAACAGGTTGAGTTATTAAAAGAGCCTAGTAGTATACCATATTTCAGTTACATGTCCATCTGAGCGTAGTATTTCATTTATAATTGATTTACATGTTTGTGCTTGATGTCCATCTTCTAATTGTATCTACATTGTATTTAATCAACAGGGGAATCCTAGCTGCAATTGATGTCTTTTCTGACGATGCTCTAGCAGGGGTAAGTCCTAAACTCTGCATATATTGTGCTTGCAACTAATGCCATAATTAACAAAGTGGCAAACTCATGTACATGAGAAGTATGCATAAATTTAGCTACTTGTGCTCACTGAAACAACCAAAAATGAGTCACATGGTGCATGAATATTTTTTCCAGGCATGTGTGTGTTCTAATGAGGAGCAAGAGAGGTAACTGATATCTTTTGAGATTCCTATAATTGGGATATTGCCATCGAAGAGAATGTTGGCAACGGAAGTTACACCGTGTCACATTGCACCTCAAACCAGTCATATTACCGCAAATGGTTGCACGACCATTACACCTACTGTCTTGACTCTGAGAGAGAAAATATGCAATACTAAGATCTATCTGTATGATGATATTATTTGAACCGATCATAACAAAACAAGTACACATAAAGGGGCACACGAGATTATCATCATAGGCATGTTAAACTTCTGTAAACTACAAGTTATTCGACCTTGAATTTCAAATTTTGGAAACAATAATTAGAAAATAGGCCTAAATAACATCTTTATGTGCAGACATGCTTGTTTAGATATTTCTTATCTCATCAACAAAAATAATATCAACCATTTGCTGTTACTTGTTGCAGATCTTTTATCTGGTAGGATTTGGATTATTTTGCTTAGAATCACTTCTAAGCTTCTGGGTACTTCAGGTAAAAAGTCATAAAACTCTCGTCCCTTTTCATTTCTTCATCGTTAAAATTAGGCTATAATGCTTGTTCTTTTCCGTTCTTTGGTTTATACAGAAAGTTTACACATATTTCCGTGGGAACAAGTGAGATGTGTCGACTTCTGATTCCTCAACCTAGTCTATATCGTCGGTTGGTTTTGTATCTATCCGTAAAACACTGCTAGTTGCGTTAGAATGCATTGGTCGCGGCTTGTTACGTGGAGGATTTCGAAGTTCTCGTGAGAAGAAGCATAATGCTTGAATCTTATGTATGTATAATTGAAATTGATTATAGGAACATAAAATAAAAAACTATCTATTCTTGGCTACATTTCCTTTCATTATAGGTTTTCTTATTCATATGTGCATGCATGTCTTCTTTATCTGTTTCTTATGCCTCATTTGCTTTCTTTAATCAGTTGGAGGGACTGTTGATTATGGATTCCATCCATATATATCTAGGGGTGATCAAAAACCCGATCAACCCGATTAACCCAACCCAATCCAACGTGAAATAATACAACCCGAAGCAGTCCGATGTCTAATCGAGTTGTAAAATTGTCAAACCGTAGGTATTGAGTTGATATTGGGTTATTATTATTTGAACTCAACCCAACCCGATGAACCCTATATCATTTTACTTCTTGGATTTAATATGATTGTTAAATTTCTATTAATATATACATTAGACAATTATATTATCATGTATGTTTTTCATATACACATATTTTCAATCTAGTCACATTTCTATATAATTTATTCGTATACATGTTCAGTAACTGTGAACGTAAATATGTAAATTGAGAAAATTAACTGAATGTGATATACGTAAAAAATATGGATAAATTGTTTCAAATGGTTGATGATGAAAAAGAAAGTATGAGTAGAGAAATAACATATTCAAGGCTAGAAGAATATTTTAATGTACCAAAGTATCAACCTGACTAACCTGACCAACCCGTACGGGTTGGGTTGGGTTGGGTTGCACTTTGGTTTGGGTTGGATTGAGTTAAGATTTTTCAAACCGCAAGCATTGGATTGGGTTGTTCAAGTGTTTTCAACCATATCAACCCAACCCATGAACACCCCTACATATACCTCGACCTGATAAGCATGTTGCTGATTAATACAGTTGTAGGATACTGACATCTGAATAGAATAGAATTTTTCAGCAGCAAGTAATTTGAGAGAATTTAAACTATTTTTCCCCTTCAAGCATACAAATAGTTCTAGCTCTTACAAAAATGGACAATATTTATGTACCAAGTCCACAGCTGGCCAAATGGTATGGCGCAATAGTATTACTGGGGTAGATATATAGATATACAAATCACTTTAGATAGAAGTAGTCGGGATTAACCACAAAGGTGGTGTTTGATTGGCTTGAGCTTGGCTCTAAAGGTCAAAAGTATCAGGAGGTCCCAGTTTCAAATCCAAGAATGAATAAAAATCCCCTTGTGGCCATGGAGGTTCAAATGCGGTGACTCTGGACTATCTGCAAAGTAGGTGGTCGCCCTGAGATTAGTCGGTTCGCATAGCGGATTGGATATCCAGGTTAATAAAAAAAAATAGTCGGGTGGACGAATTTGGTCCAAGGGTATGAGCTTTTAAGGGTCCATGAGATTAATCGAGGCGAACTGACACCCATAATTATCATAACTGTTTAGGATGCAATTTCGGTTGTTAAATCCTCTTTTATTTCAATGAGTAAACAATTACAAGTTGAAATTTTTATGTTTGATAAATTGCTGCTGCAAATTCCATAAAGTATCAACTAATTTCTAATGCTTAGTCTATAGGGCAAATTGCATGTAAATGTAAGATACTTTAACTTGATTCATATTTTGGGTAACATATTTTCAAAACTTCTATTTTGGTACTTAAGATGTAAAATTTTAAACATTTAAGTACCCGGGTAACTGATTGAAGACTAATTTTAGATTAAAAAAAAGACTAATATTAAATTAAAAAAATCCATGTCATTAACCACGTCAGCAAATAATACTGAGTTAGATATCATATCAATCGCCACATCAGCATGATAGCCGGTTAATGCTTCAACTGGTTACCCGGGTACGTTACACAAAATAGAAATCAAGTTAAAGTACGTTACTTCTTTATGCAATTTCCCCTTTTCTATATAACATGTCCAAAAACAATTGGCATTTATCTGTAAACACCAAAGATATACTAAATCTTGTGGGATTAGCTGACAATAACACTTAGAGCCTTTAGGGATTCTCCTTGACGGTCACCCGTTAGAATCCTGCAAGGTCACTAAAGATGTTCTTGACCCTCCAAACCTATGAGATTAGTCGAGGTACACACAAGCTGGCTCAGATACCCCATTATTAACAAAAATAAAATAAAAAATAAGGATATACTTGTTAATGATAAATTTTCGTCTACAACATATGCTACTTCATACTAGCTATCTATCTAAAATTTTATTATAAATCGAGAATGAAAATTTAATATAACTGCTCATCAAAAATGAACATTTAAAATTAGTAGAGTTCGATGCTTATCCATTATTTCAACTTGATGATAAGTTGGTTTTATAAAATTCAAGTGTGAAACTTTTAAGTTGTACACAAAGAACAATAAGTTGACTCGAATTTAATTTTCCGAAAAAGGCTAAATGTTATATAACATAGTAAAGATATCATAAGCTTCATATCGGACAAGTAGATATAATGGTTGTCTGGAGACAAATAGGTTTTCTTGAATAAATTTCAACCAGTGAGGCCACGTCGTTTGCTGATCCTCGTTCGAAGCACGTCAAGGTGCCAAGTTTTGCTAGCTACAAGATGTGGCTACGCCACGATGTTGTGGGGCAAGTTGACGAGATGCTATTGTGGGCTTCAGACACCACGTAGACGTGCAACTTCCTGATCCTTGTTCGAAGGAAGACCAATTGCCCAAGCCCATAAAAAACCCCAGGTTCGACAGGGTAAATGCATTATAAAGGGACTAGCAACCAAATGTGCCTAAATATAATGCTTCTATTTTCTATTGGTATTAAAACAAAATCCAACCACAAGGGTGGTGCCTGATTGGTTTGAGCTTGGCTCCAAAGGTCAAAAGTACCAGGAGGTCGTAGATTCAAATCCAATGAGGAATAAAAATCCTCTTGTGGCCACGGAGCTTCAAATGCCGTGACTCCGGGCTATTTGCAAAGCATGTGGTCGCCCTGAGATTAGTCGGCTCACATAGCGGGTTGGATATCCATGTTAATAAAAAAACAAAATACAATGTTTTATTTTTTGTAATAAATCAATTATATTTTAATTTTAATAAGAAGATTGATCACTTCGGGAATTCATCAAATGGTTGGGTTCCAATCCAGTGAGACCACTCACTGTGAATACATTCTTTCCATAGTGTTTTTCCTGTGAAGGTTTTATGATCTTACGGCTCCAAAGTGGTCTTACAGACTCACAAAAAGTAGGTGGTCTTCATCCAAATACATCAACATGCAACTTCATAACTCACTACAATAGTATGCAATCATCAAAATACTCCAAATGGCAAAATCCTGCAGACTCTCCATACATGAATAATTTACACAAATATCCTTCGAATTTGGTCTTTCTAAGTAGTTCAAAGACCTAAGCTTTCATCTTAGGTTTTGTTCGTCTTGAATCTTAGCATGCGGACACGTGTAATAAGAACAAAACTTAAGAGATAACGTTTACGAAGAAAAGTCAACTAAAGTCAAAGGATATCCCTGAGCTACTTGTACCTATTGCTTTAAGAGTTGTACCGTATATTTGAAAAGATACCTACATTACATACATGCATTTCTGATCTTATTATTTTTTGGCAAAAAGGGAGTGGAATTTAAGATTAGGGAGGAGCAGCAGAATGGCAAAGAAGATGACCAAAGTTGATATGGTTGGCAAATAAGGACCCAAAGACCCACTCCACACAATACTACTACCCTCATCTTCAATCAACCAATGCCTTGATGCCATGTGGCATCACATATATCCAAACTGCATCAAATAACCACCAAGCTTTTCCATGCCTATTGTTATCACAAATGCCATCACCTCATCTTCAACACCAATCTTTTTTTCCCCAACATTTGTTCTGAAATGACGAAAATGCCCTCAAACTTTAAAAGACAACTATGACCACTCTCTTTCTCCACCTTTAGATTACTTACATATTTTGTCCAATGCCAGTGCATTAGAGAGTTGTACAGTGTGAAACTCAAGTTGTATAATGCTTTGTCCAGACTGGAATTGCTTGTAGCAATCTAAGCTACCCCTTCTTTCATTTTGTATCTCACAAAAAATATCACTTAGGAGAAAATGACCAAAAACCCATTTCCAGTGACACATTAAAAAGCTATTTCTCTCTCTCTCTCTTGAACTTCAGAAAGTTAAGAGAGAAAAAGAATGGCAGTGTCCACAGTGTACACAGTCCAAGCTCTCAACTCATCATGTTCAATCTCAACACCCACCAAAACCCACTTAGGAATTCAGCAAAGACAAGTGTTGTTCTACAGCAATGCTGGTAAAAAGACCAATAAGGGAAGAGTGAGAGGTGGTGAGATTAGATGTGCAGGGGATACAATAGTAATTGGACTAGCAGCAGACTCAGGGTGTGGGAAGAGTACCTTCATGAGGAGGTTGACTAGTGTGTTTGGAGGTGCAGCAGAGCCACCAAGGGGAGGCAATCCAGATTCAAACACACTCATAAGTGACACAACAACAGTGATCTGTTTGGATGATTACCATTCATTGGATAGAACAGGAAGGAAAGTGGAGGGGGTAACAGCTCTTGATCCAAGAGCCAACAATTTTGATCTGATGTATGAACAGGTTAAGGCTCTTAAAGATGGTATTGCTGTGGACAAGCCTATCTATAACCATGTTAGTGGTCTTTTGGACCCTCCTGAGCTCATCAAGCCCCCTAAGATCCTTGTCATTGAAGGTTTGCACCCAATGTAAGTCCACAATACCTATGATCTTATATTCTTCATTTCATGGATATTGTGGTTTTATGGTCAATAACGATAATTATTTTTCCTCAATTAGTGTAACAAACGTTCAATTTTTCCTATTTCGAACACGTTTTGACCGGTAGCCGGTAGATCTTGTAACTAAATGGTGTGGATGTCAAGTTGTAATATTATATTGTAATTCTTGATTACATGGAAAAATGCATACCAAATCAACCAATGTCACGTAGGTTTTATCAGGTAAAATGGGTACAAAATATGAACGATTAAATGTTTGTTACACTAATTGAGAAAAAGATTCACCGTTACGCAACATAGAAACAAGAACAAATTTTGTTACATATTTTTGCCGTGGTTTTAAATCCTAGGGGTGTCTAAACACAACTCATAAAAGAAATTTCTAGAAAGGGGTTTTGATGGTCAAGTGTCGGAGCGGCCACAGAGGACACTCAATTTCGATCTGGTTTGAGTCGGATGAAACTGGAAAGAAAAAGTAGTGTATACGCTCTTTCCAGCATAGGTTGAGCCGAAGGGTCTTGGTGCACCAAGATCGCGTTAACTTTTCACAGTGGAAGACAGGTCCATTCTTTTCTTCAAATTTGAGTGGGCGAGAAAGCTATTGATAACTTTACTCATGTGTGACTAAAAGTTAGTTTCGTTTGAAGAAAAATGATCTTTATAGAATGCAGGGAAAAGATTGTGTATTGAGAAATGTTACACCAAGATGGGGTTCAAGTTTGATTTTGTGAAGAAATGATCGAAGTGATTTCTATTAGTCGAGGATATGAAGATATCTAAGATACTTGATATGCCCTCCTTTGTAGGGCTGAGAAAATTCTGATACTTGCAATGCACCATGTTCAAAAGCTCGGTTTGGTTCCGATAACCTATTTTCCTTTTTCAAGCTTCATGTTTTTTCTTTAACTTTCTCTCTTCTAACTATTGACTAAAGAAACTTCTTAATAAAGATATCGATGTAAAGGAAAATCTTGGACCAACCAATATGGTTAGGAATTAGGCCACTCTGTGACAGAACAACAAAAACATCTCTGAAAAATGCTAGAGAAAATCTCTAAGGCTTTGCTTCCAACCCTCACAAAGTTGCTGAAGAGCCATAGTTCATAGGCTTTGGTTATATAATTTATGTTTTCAATATATGTAGGTATGATCAGAGAGTAAGAGACCTCTTGGACTTCAGTATCTACTTGGATATCAGCAACGATGTTAAATTTGCCTGGAAAATTCAGGTATCCCTAAATCCTCGATAGTGTGTTCTATCCTATGTTGTTATAATGGTCAAAGTCTGAAATTGTGGTCAGGACTGTGATTTGATATAGCAGTTCTTGCAATGATAAAACAGTGGTATAGCGGTCAAAAAATTGATATAATAATTAGAATTTTGTATATATATAATCTATCAAGTTCGGATGGTCAGATAGCACTCCTACCCTAGTATTGCCTTATTGGTTTTATTTACATTACCATATCACTTCTGCTACTGAAGAGTCAGGGAATGGAAAAAGAAAAGATGACCGAGGATATTGGTTATGTTCCATGTAGTGCTAAGCATGAGATGTATTGACAAATTGTAACAACAGTATCAGGGCTAGTGCTAACAGTTTCTATGAATTGTAGAGAGACATGGCAGAAAGAGGACACAGCCTTGAAAGTATCAAAGCTAGTATTGAGGCCAGGAAGCCAGATTTTGATGCTTATATTGGTAAACAAGCTATAACTTCAAACTTCTAATCAAGTTATCTATGTTCTTACCTCCTGCAAAACTTGCACTCAGCCAATTGGAATTGCCACTCAAGTAGTTGTGCGATTTCTTCAACCCTTTTGGCATGGTGATGCCCTAGCATGTAATATCAAAAGCATATATCCATATACATAAACATGGGAGGGTTCAAATGAGAACAATAAAACGGTTAAGAAACGCAATACCACAAAAAAGCAGATGAAAAAGTATAACACTACGAATGTCAAATTAAAGACAATAAAATGCTCTTTTTGGTATATTTCTTTGGGTTCAATTTTGATTACTTATAGTATATTTTTGATTAAAAAGTAGAGGGTAATCTAATTTATTTTAAAAGGCAGGTTTATCACATCCCTTGGATCAAATCCATCTAACCGTTAAGATTTGTTGTCACATGTTCAACCTTTTTACCGTTCTCATTTGAACCTCCATGTACATAAAAATTGGAAACTTGTATATGGGATTTGGATTACCTTTTTTCAGAACTTGAGAGGATTGAACCAGAATGTTTTTGTCTATGTGCATCTCCTGTTTTAAACTTCACTTTCATGATGCAGACCCACAAAAGCAGTACGCAGATGCAGTTATAGAAGTGCTGCCTACACAGCTGATTCCAGGCGACAATGAGGGGAAGGTTTTGAGAGTGAAGCTGATAATGAAAGAGGGAGTGAAATACTTCAGCCCAGTTTACTTGTTTGATGAAGGCTCCAGCATCTCATGGATCCCATGTGGGAGGAAGCTCACCTGTTCTTACCCTGGTATCAAATTTGCCTATGGCCCTGATTCTTACTTTGGCAATGAGGTAAGTTCAGATAATCTTCTATTATAACATGCCCATAAGTGCACTAATAAGCAGGTAAGTAAACTGAAAGCCTTTTTACCTTCCAGGTCTCTGTGTTGGAGATGGATGGGCAATTTGATAGACTGGATGAGCTCATCTATGTTGAGAGCCATTTGAGTAACATCTCCACCAAATTCTACGGAGAAATCACCCAACAAATGTTGAAGCATGCCGACTTCCCTGGAAGCAACAATGGCACTGGTCTCTTCCAAACCATTGCAGGTTTGAAAATCCGAGACCTCTTTGAACAAATCACAGCCAGCAAGGCTTCAGCTCCATTGGAAGCTACAAAAGCTTAAAGTAAAGAAACAAGAAGTGGTTTAACATGGAGCAAAAAAAGTCCCTTGATTTTTCTTCCCTCTACAACCTCTTGTCATGTAAAATTCCGAGTGTTAGGCTTTTATCGCGAGTTTCATGAGAGTTACACTCCCATATGTATTTAGTTCCATTCGTCTATTCCATGGAGATATGTAATATAGAGAATCAAATTCTTAACTGAAGTCTTGAGAAGATCAAAGAACTTATTATTAAGATTATCTGCATATACCAAAAATATAAGTGCAGGCAGCAAAGTTATACTATATGAAACTGTCTGCTAAGTTCTCCAAGAACTTGAATGTGATTCTTTGTCACCTGTAACATAATCCTTGTTTTTGGGCATTTAACGCTTTTGAAGCACACATTGATTTTACTTGCGACTACACCAAGCATCTTCCTCATTTTAGTCGAAAACTCAAGATGATGATTTTGAAATTTACTTCAAATTCCAGTTATACAATATACAATATAGAAGCTTCTTTAATGATTTCTAGGAAAATACTATAATCCTTGACCTATAAAGAAGCTTTATAGGAAGCTTTAGCAATTGTTATGAGCCATCCTGAGTATCTTGATGGTGAGACACTACACAACATCATAAAAATAATATCCAAAGTTTTGGCTTTTTCTTGTCTATTTTGTTAGCAGTTGTTATCAATTTCTTCATCTGACAACTAGAGTCTTCTTAAAATGATGAGAAACTCCGTGAACAGTCATCTAGAATTAACATGCATGGTCCGTCCTGATTGGTTGACTTTCAGATTGATTTATGGGTTTGTGTTGATGTGTGCAGAGGATTCAGCTGGCAAGAAAGTAGGCAATGATATGCATTACAGTGGCAGAGGCAGAGATAAGAGCAGCTGAAATGACAGTGGATATAATATGGAGATAAGGTCAGCTACAGCATGGATAAGAGACCAGAAAAAGCCATAGTGGAGGGGCGGTTGCAGTAACAGGGTGGGGATAAGTGAGGATGGTTTGGTACTAGGGTAGAGGCAAGGGATGATGGCATGAGATGGGTGGGGTGGTGGCCAGGAGGAGGGTGGGGCAAAGGAGGATGGAGCAGTGACGGTGAAGATAGAGAAGGAAGCACGGGAGGATATGGCTATCGAGGAGGTGGTAGGGAGGTTGGGGTGAAAGAGGTTGTGACAGGCACACGCGCACGATGCACACATGCACGCACACATACATACATACATACTTGAAGCAGCTAGAACACTACTTCTTTGTGACCAGGAGTTCACAAATTAGATTAATAGGAACAGCCTTTTTGCAAAATGAAAGGAAGACTGTGTACAAAGACTTTCCTCCCCAACCCTTTGCATAACTCAGAAACCTTTGCATACCGGACTGGCATTGAGTTGACTAGATAGATGCATCGGCTTATGATTGCATTCCAATAGTATAATAAGATTAAGGTGATGGTTTCCTCTCATCACATTATTTAGTGACCTCATGCTACATCCCAAAGGTTTGTTTTCTTCAAGCACATTATCATATGCAATTGTCCTATTTCATTACTAATTTACAAAAGATATACTATTAGATTACAAACTAAGAAAACAAAGTTAACATAAACCATACTTATAGAAAACAGTAAAAAGACATACTCATGACAGACTCCGACATATCTACAACTACCTTTTCCCAACTTCTAATATTCTAAACAGCAGATAATAAGTTATAAGCCCACTAAACAACCAGTTACACATATTTACTTAATCGTAACGAAGTTGTTAGTACCGAGTTTGGCCCAATGTGCCTTTAGGTCTACTGGATGAGAAAGATTGTGACCTTCGCTTGCAAGCTTGCAAAGTAGTTTCCGGTATGCACCATGGCTCATTTTCCTTCCACCCACACGTGCCCCGGGCCTCCATGGACTCATTGGAAGGGGAAAAACAGACATTCTAGAGTTGCAACAAGAAGATTGCCATCCACTAATCCCACATTTGTGGCACTGTCTAGCTACACCAGTGCAAGAACATACAGGAGGAGGTACCTTGGAAAAATCAAAGTTGGATTCATCAAAAACAATGTCAAGATTCTTCCTCTCAACATTGGGTTTCAGCATGGTTTTTCTCTTGGATTTCTTAGAAATAGAAGAGTTGCTCTGGGTGGTCTTGTTTGGCCCTTTTGGGGTTTTGGAAGAAAGTTCCTTTTTCTTCTTGTTGTCTGGTTCAGTCGTGGGAGCAACAGAACGGACGGGGACAGCTTCAGTATAAGTTTCTTGAGAGGCATTTGAGCTTGTTGTCGATGTTGGAAAAGTAACCCATGGTTGAAACCAGGGAAATTGATCAAAAAAGGGCCTGCCGTCATTGGTTTCAGACATTACGGCTCTTAAAAACAAGCCCTCTTCCAAACCTGATTACAGAAATCAGTATTGGCATCAGATATTTATAAGAGAATAATCAAACAAATGGAAATTAGTTGTGTTGTAATAGTTACTGTTATTTATGATGTACAAACACAGGAACCACAAATCGTTTGCAAAGACAAAAGCCATATAGCAAGAAATTTGGAGTGGCATATATGAAACTCCACATGTATGTCAAACTCCACGTGTACATAGAACTTTGGAAACATCTTGTTATCCCTATGGTATCCTCAACAAATCACCGTAGATTTAATCATCAAAAAAAGAAATGGAACTTTATTGTCATATATTTCTTGGTCACTCGACTTCTCCTGAACAAAGGAGTGTCAGGTACACATCTCAAGGTCTTGGAAGTATGTTATTAAAAGAAAAGGTCTCGGAAGTATGAAATGAAGTTTCATTTATAACTCTGGTAAATAGTTTGACAACCGAAGTCAAAGTGAGACATTTTTCTTTTCCACCTTCCTAACAAACACCCTGCATAATCCTAAGAACTTTAAAGAGAAACTTCTGATAAAGATGGCAGCCAAACAGAGCCAAAAAATGCGAAAGGTCAAACAATTTGCTCATGTCCCTTCTGTTGTTGTTGGATGTCGAGACTCAAGCCTGTAACAATTTCACTTCAAATGTGATATCAATTTCAAAATAAAATGCTCATTACGTTTTTAACTTCACAGCGTGAATAAATAATCGAATAGCAGTGGCGTCAATTCCGCAACAAAATTCACGATACGCTTGCATTTGAATTTTACCAGGTCTGACATAAAAAAATCAAAACCTAGCTCTTAACTGCGGCGGATTAATCAATGGACTTCATGTATATACACATTCGAGTCGTCACTTGCTTCCTTATAGAATGCACATATAAATTAACATAAACTAAGCAACAAACCATCGGATCATGAGAAAACAAGATCAAAGTGGTATAATTGAAGACGTAATTGCAAGTAATGTAGAAGAGAAATCAGATCATACGCAGATGCAGAAGAGTAATGAGGAAGAACTTACAGGCAAGTGTAGATCAGGGAGAGAGATTCTCCGTTCTCCGAGGCAATCGGTGCCTGATCGTTTACGCGATCGTTTACAAAAAGGGGAAGGAAAAAGAATAGAAAAGCACCGAAAACAAATTGAGGGGTGTTTGGGATTGTTTATTAAAACAACTTATGTTTTTTTTAAGATACTTATCAAGTTATGTGGTGTCAAACTAAAGTTTTATAAAAAGTGTTTGGATTAGCTTATGACGGTTTTAAAACATAATAAGTTGATAAGTTGTTCATTATTGTTCATAAATTTTGCTTATACATGTAAAATGACCAAAAAGGACGTTATCTTGTTTCATTTCCAAAGTGTCAAAACACACACAACAGTAATCAAAAACCCTAAATCGAGTTCCATCGTGAATCAGTAACCTCAAACCCTAAATTGTTCTTCCAAATCGAGTTCCATGGTTGAAGAAATCGAGTTCCATGGTTGTAAATCGAGTTCCATAGTTGAAGAAATCGAGTTCCATGGTTGAATAAATCGAGTTCCATGGTTGTAAATCGAGTTCCATGGTTGTAGAAATCGTACCTGGAGAAGAACACGATTTTGGAGAAGACGTACCTGGAGATCTGATCGATTTTGGAGAAGACGTGATCGATTAGGGGGTGTTTAGACAGGGTTAAAATGGTAAATCGGTAATAAGTCAATTTTCATAAGTCACTATGGATTAACTTATCAAAAACGACTTATTACCGGTTTGGTACCGGTATAAGCAGTTTTTTTTTTTACCCAAATACTCCAAAATGGCTTATCTCCGGTGCCAGACTGAAATAAGTCAATAAATCGTTTTGATAAGCAATCCCAAACACCAATTAATCAAAAGAAATTTGATTGTGAACGAATTGAAAAATAGAATTTTACTTTGTATTTGGTTGGAAGGAATGGAATCAAATCTCTCAGTAGAATTGGAACAATCAATCTTTGTTTGATAGGGGTAGGTGGTGGGGTGGTAGTTGTGACGATGATAGTGGTGGGATAGTGATCGGGTGGCTGGGGCTTGCGAGTGGGTGGGTATGACTACAACAATATAACATGGTGTTTAATGGTGGATTGGGGTAGGGTGGGGTGCGAGTTAGTAGCGGGGCGGGCGATGGGGATGGGTGGCAGCTGTGACGACGACAATGGTGGGATGGTGGTCGGATGGCTGGAAGTAGGTGGGTATGACGGTGATAGTAGTGACATGGTGGTTAGTGATGGATTGGGGCGAGGTGAGTGGCAATTGTGACGACGACAATAATGGTGTGGTGGTGGGGGTTAGATTAAGGATGTGACAGTAACGGTAATAACATGGTCATAGTAGAGATATGCAGTGAGTGACCGGGAGGCCGACGACAGTAATGGTTGGGGGATGGAGGGAGGGGGCATGACGAACAATAATAACATGGTCGTGGTGGGTGGTGATGGAATTCAATTCCTTCAATTATGCCAATAAATGATGAATTGATTAATTTCTAGAATTTGAAGGATTCTATCAATTTCAAGAAATAAACCACACAAATGAATTAAAATTTGGTCAAAGAAATATGTCATTCCAATTCCATCAAATTCCTTCGAATTCCACTAACCAATTGACCCCTAAAGAATTTTTTTTGTTTGTGTTCTTCGAATTCCACGAACCAAATGAACCCTAAAGTTTCGAGAGCACGATTTTTTTTTTTACTTTCCTCCCGTTTCTCTCCATTTCCTTTCCTTTCTTTTGTAAAAAAGGTTTCGAGAACACAACGTTAGGAGGTGATGGGTGGGAAGTAGTAAAATTTGGGAGGCTTGCTCGACCTGCCCCCAAATGCATTACACTTTTCAATTTTAATTCAGGAGCATTTTCTCTAGTAAACGTTTATCTTGTCATTTATCTTATCGAATAAATACTGTAAAGATCGAGAACGTTATCTGGTAAGAACAACAGTAAGAATCAAAAGTCTTACTCTGTAAGTTAAGGCGATAATGATGAGCGTTTATCGGATAAATTGTTGCATACGGTTCCGTTTAAATAGACTAGAATTTTACCCAGTAAGGTAAGTGAGATGTTGACTCTTATCAGATAAGCGATTAGTTCAACAACCTCTTATATAAAAACATAAAATAAATGTATATAACTATTTCATTTAATTTACATTTTTTACAATGTTTTTTCATGTGATCGATTGACTATGGTAGAAGATATAAGAGTTTGTTTGTTTACCTCTTAATAGTTTCATTAAGTGGCAACATTTGAATCATTAAGAGGTGAATCTTGTTTGACAAAAAAAGTTTACCTCTTAATGATTCTAAAACCCTCTTAATGATTTTGTATCCTAAGCCCCCCTTAACCATTAAGTACCCTGATTTTATTGTAAATAATTACCAAACAATTATATTTCATTTTGCACTATATCATGAAAGTCTCTTAATCATTCTGACCATTTAATCATTCTGCAACAAACCATTCAGCAACTGCCAAACAACCCCTAAGATTTGAATCAGCTCTTGCATTACACTTCCAACTTCGAACATCTCTACGTGCTTAACATATCCATTCGTACTGTATATTTTTTCAAGAAGTATAGATCAAAATTCTTATTTCGCTTTGTTAAACCTCGATATGGCTTATAACTTTACATCAGAAAAAAAAAAAAACCGAACATTAATATACCTTAACACATCAAATCGTACAAAAATAGGTGTGGGTCATTGTTGGATCACAGTTCGCGAAAAAGAGTTCTTACTGGAATCGAATCCTTGGTTACCAACTTAAAGTTTTCTGAAATAAGATACAAAACAAAGGTGGCGTTTGTTTTTTAAGTGGTGCTAAATTTTGAAGTCTGATTTCACTTCTGATTTATAATAGGTGATTTTGAAGTCTGAAATCTGGATCAGTAAAATTATTTGTTTTTACATCTAAAATCTGAATCGGTAAAACTAGTGCATAAATATAAAATATAAATAGTTATTTTATAAAAGTATAAAAGATAAATAGTTTTTGCTAATAAATTTCTTTCAACCCCCAAAATAAGAACCATTTGATAGAGGACGAATTAAAATTAAGAGGTATTAAGTGATACACTTACCACTTAAAATCTTAGAGGACATTTAGAGCTTTTAAGCTCTTATTTTAGAAATAAAACAAACGCTCTTAATATCCAAATGTCTGAACAAATCATACTTCGAAGATATTAAAAGGTAATTTTGAAAAAACAAACAGGTCTAAAGTTAGCTTCATTTTAGTTTCTCAAAATAAACAGTTATGAATCTTGATTCGTAAAAAATGAGAAGTTTCCATTCTAAGGTTTTCCCAAAAATAAAGCTTTTGATCTCTGATTCTCTAAATTAGAAATAAAAACAGTTGGTTCCATTTTAATACAATTTATCATAAAATAATATACCAACCTGGTTCTTTTATAAATATAAAAAAGTTGGTTCCATCTTAATGCAATATGATTAAATGTACGTATTTTATCTCTATTTCCGTTTTCTCATATCTTCCATTTTGATTGTATTGTTATCAGAAGAATAAACAAAGTTCCAAGTTACAATTATTCTTGAGTAGAAGGGTATTCATGCAATGCAGTGAAATACACATCGATTTTGATATTTTATTTTATTATTTGTTTATGTCGATGTTGTAAAACACTTTTATGTGGTTTTGAAAAAACGATAATGTTTTTATTTTTGAATAAAATATAAAATTGAAAATATCTTAAAATTTTGAAAAAAAAATGTTTAGGGATTTAATCATTCAAAATATGAAAGTCCATTGGTTTTTTTTTCCCAGGTTTTTTCCATTATTTTACCATATTAACCAGTTCTATAGGTCATAAGGATGTATGTACCAAGTTTTAGAAAGTTCAAGAAGTTATTTAACAAGTTTTGGAATGTTCAAAGACTTGTTTATTCCAAAAAATTATCCAATGACTTAATCATTCTAAACACTAAAATCCATTGGATTTTTTTAAAACTTTTCCCATTTTAAAAAACTAAAGGTGTATTCCAATGTGGGACGACAACTTCACCAATACTTCTATAGTTTTGTCTTTTTTAATTATGATTTTAATTAAAAAAAAAACTTATGTATATAGTTTTTATAATTAAAAATGCTCAATATTGTTCAAATATCTAAAAATATAAGAAATTTTTATTAAATTATATTATACATGTTATATTATAAAATTGATTATATTTTTTAAAACTAATTATATATAAAAAAAATCGAGTATCTCATGAGCTTTTCGAGTCGAGTATTGGTAGTTCGACTCGACTCCTAAATATGTCGAGTTTGAGTTTGAGGTGAACCTATTCGAGTCGAGTTTTGAACGAGTAGATCTCGAGTAGCTCGAGAATTGTCTTGTACTGTTTATACCCCTATGAACAAGAGAATGGGCTCAAGAAGGCCATTTGGCCCAAGTTAGGAGGCATTGATACTAGGAAGCCCACGAGCAAATCCAGGCCCGAAGGACTTTATCGGGTTTTTTCGTAATTTATTATCAGAATGTCAAATATCTTATCAGAAATATTTGAAATAATTAACCTAAGAAGACTATTAGGAGAGGAGAACTAAAGAAAATACCCCTCATACGAGAGACATACGATACACTTAACATGATGTTCAATAACAACGTTAAGAAAAGAACTAGTTCGCAGGAACGGACCCAGAATTTTTTTCAAACAGTGGCACCGTTTGACTATAAGAAAAAAAATATATGAATTTTTTTCAAATGGTGGCATCATTTGACTATAAGAAACAAATGTACAGAGTTTTTTTTTTTCTTTCCAAACAGTGACAACATTTGACTAAGAAAATAACAGTAACAAGATTCGAACTTGGGTTTGGGATGGAATAAAAGCCTTGCAAACCAACTCTACCAAATAAAACTTGCTATCATTGTAGTTTCAAAATGTATACGGTGACATACAACAAATTAATACAGTTGCACCTTTTACGAACCAAAAAGGGACTACGAATGCAATCACTCAAATAATAATGTTGAAAAAATAATATTAAATTTGATAAATAAAATCAACACATCATTCATTATTGCTTTATAAAGAATAATAATACTCCAGTAAACTTATAAAATGGTATAAACGAATGAAGCTGTTACTGGAGTTTGGACCTAAAACGCAACACGTTATACACATTTACGGGAATTGACGAGCGAAATGAACGATCCAGTCATCGGCTTAGTGTCACCGGATCAAGAAACATGGCTCGACTCGGAGGACTCAACCAACGATAGCAAGCAAGCTTTGTCGGACGACTGGAACCGAGCAGACCAGCGAACCAAAAATACCCGTTAAACCATATGCTATGGCACAAAACGGCAAGGCCTCAGGTTCTTTTGCCGATAACGCTGCCGTTCCCAATCCATGCGCGCTGCAATAACTTCCAAATTAGGTGCAAAACATGGGTTCGAACCACGGAAGCAACCCCGAGCCTTGGTGCACCAAGCTCGCTCTTCAATACTCTTGAGTGGTCGCTAAATGTGAACATCTTCTATATTAACGAAAACATAAAAATGGGCTTTCTATGTCTAGCCGTCACTTGACCATCTAGTAGAGTAGAATTAAGCTATACTTTTAGACGGCTTAACAAGTTCTATGAACGAGTTTGGGCAATCTAACAGGACATAAAAAATAAAACGTCTTATTAGCCTTTTTATATACTCTTGGTCCTAAAACTTAAGTCCCGTTAATTACTCTGTTAGGACGTCCAACGGCATTTGGGTTTCCTAAAAAACCCATTTTATAGTAACGCGTTATCAACTGCTACCTAAGGTTTTACAGGAAATTTATACAAAAATATCGAGAAAAACAACGATACCTAGATGCAGTTGCGATTCCTCGAGCAATAGGGTCATCGAATTGAAGTTTATCGAGCATCGCTTGTACAAAGTTCGCTCCAATAAGACCAGTCAATACAACAGCAGCAGCAGTTAGAGATGAATTGGCTCCTAAATATGAGAATTTTTAGTAAACAGATAACCGAAAGATTTAACATGATTTTTGGTTTAAAAACATGTTTAAAAACGAGCTACTAACCTTCAAAAAGCGAGACGATGCTGAGAGCAAGTGCGACAGTTATACATCTAGGTAGAATGGATATGGTTAGGGTTGGTTCTAGGCCAACAAGTCGGCCCATAAGTGCAGTCGAGTACAAAGAGAATAAAGTTGCTATGGTGATAGATGTGAAAATCTCCGCTGCATGTCGTTTAACAAGCTGCCATGATAGAAACCCCGATATCATATTAGGATAGAGCAACGTCAACCCCCCCAAAAAAAAGAAAAGAAGTTTCAAATATATTGTGAAACCATGGTTTACATATCTGTGCTCCCTCCGCCCCAAGATAAATGTCCACAATGAAAAAGGCACATAGTTTAATGTGCAAGTATTACACTTTTTAATCGACCAAACGATAATTTTACTCTTAATAATAGAGGGAGTAATGGATTTCTCCATCTAATAATTAAGGTTACATTTGGAAAGCATACACTTATTTTTTTTTAAAGCGGACAGTTATTTTGGGACAAACTAAAACTAAATGACAATTTCACCCTTAATAATAGAGAGAGTAATGGATTCCTCCATCTCATAACTAAGGGTAGAATTAGAAAGTAGGCACTTACTTTTGAAGGTAGATACTTATTTTGGGATAAACTAAAATAGAAATGTGGATACTGGACGAAGGGAGTAATAGAATGGAGATACATTTCTATTTCTAGGAAGATTAAATCAAGAATCGTGGATATAAACAATCGATAATATTGCTCCATTCAAAGATATTACTACATATTTTGTGGTGACTCCGGGCCACCTGCAAAGCAGGTGGTTGCCCTGGGATTAGTCGGCTCACAAAGCGGGTTGGGTATCTAGGTTAATCAAAAAAAGAAAGAAAATCTAAAATAAGATGACAAACATAGATTAATGTGTTACCTTTCTTTGTTTGAACATTGAGAAGGCAAAGGAGAGGATGACTGATCCCAGAAACCCCATTAAAATGTCACCAGCTCCAGGATCAGACGAGACTTTAGTAAGGTAATATCCTGCATAAATTAATTCACATATTCGAACATCAAACAGGCAAAAAGATGTTATTTGCAGATGGCAACATCAACATAAAGGGAAAGCTTAGTTGTTTTTTGTTTGAATTTTGATAAAAGAGTTAAATAGAGTGTTCATACTTTAAATAGTTAGATCCTTGACTTTGCGATGGTTGGGGAGGGGGTCATTGTGAACCTGATTTGACTGTCACAAATGCTCTTCGCACAGGGTGGTGTAGGCCGGCTCAGGGTTGCCGGTTACAAACCCTTTTGCACAAACCTTACCTGTTGGTCCAAGATTTGCTCTAAAGATGGAGGTTGGCTTGGACGACAATAGTTATGATAGATGACTTGAGATTTTAATTTCTTGCTTAAAACATAACTATGAGCTTTTTTAATGTGTCAAGTTTTCCGAAACATTTTCTAAATCTCTCAAGCTTCAGGTCTTCACGGAAACAGTCGCTCTGCCCCTAGGGGTGAAGGTACAGTCTATGTACATCTTACCCTCCCTAGACGCTACTTCCAGTTGGGATTTTTTTGGGTATGTTTGGCTTGGTTTGGTTTACCTTTAGCCCGAAATTGATGCCGACATGTGATGTTGAAAAGGTTAAGATAAGTCTATGATATTAAGAACCAATAACATTCTGGCTTTCTCCAGCCAGTAATTTCAACCTGACAGCATTACCCTTACTAAAGCAGGAATTACGATTTTACCCTTCTCTTCTCCCTCATTTCCTGCTGCATTGCCAGAAGTATTATATTTTGTAATGCATATATTTTACTTCTTGAAAATTTTGTTACAAGCATACCTAACATGGCTAGCTTATCAGCTAACAACTAACTTATTAGCCAACAACTGGCTTATCAGTTTGTCAAAGCTTATCAACTAACAACCAGCTTATTAGCAAACAACTGGCTTATCAGTTTGCCAAAGCTTACAACTAGCTTACCAGTTCAAACATAGCCTAAAAGCTTAACAGCTAACAACAGTTTGTTAGATGGTGGATGCAACAGTCTACCACATATAATCAGTTAGCAATTATGGCAACATTTGGTGCATGGAGGAAGCACATAAAACAAGAACCAAGCATGAATACGTACCGAGAATTGGATAAAGTCCAGACTTGGAAAAATATCCAAAAGCAAATGCTGCAAGGTCAGCTGATAGTGCACAACAGATGATTGGGTGAAAAACCTTCTTCAGACCAGATGGTAACCTGATGACCACAGATTATAGCCAAGAGAAACAATCAAGAAGAAACCCACAAACCATTGAACAGATTTAAGCTCAAGAAAACGAGTCTTACCCGGTACCAACCATGTAGCCTATCACTGTAGATCCTAACAAGAATGGTAAACATGTTCTAGCACTTGTTCCAAGCAAATCAGGGTACTTAAGGGCCCCAACAAATGATGCAACAAAAATCACACTCCAAGCAGCCACTTCTAGTGGAGAAAAAGGCGAAGGTTTTGCCATAGGTTCGGCAGCAATCATTTCTGTTTTTACCATTTTTCTAACAGCTATAGCCGTATATCCTGCAACAGCAAGTGAAGCTAGCCACCCTCCAACTGTATGCAACAAAGAAAAAGTGACATAAAGTTAGACATCACTAATACTTAGAGACACATGAGAGCACCTACAAGTTACGCCTACTACAGTAACAAAGAGATTAGCAACTAAGGGGTTGTTTACTACCTGCTTAACCCCTCTTACCGGGTCAGAGGCACTTACCCAGTCAGATGCTATTGTTAACCAAGCCCTGTTACTGGTCAATGATGCTGTCCGAGATGCTGGACTAGTAAGCTAAGGGAGGGACTCTCGATTACTCAGTCAATGATTAGGAGACAGACCCCTAATAGAATTTTGTTTAACACACCTAACTTAACAAATAACATAACATCCATCCTCATTTCTAGTATCACATTAACAAAATCTGGATTGAGAACCACAAGGGTGGTGCCTGATTGGTTTGAGCTTGGCTCCAAAGGTCAAAAGTACAGGAGGTCCAGCTTCAAATCCAAGGAGGAATAAAAATCCCCTTGTGGCCACGGAGGTTCAAATGCGGTGACTCTAAGCTATCTGCAAAGCAGGTGGTCGCCCTGGGATTAGTCGGCTAGCATAGCGGGTTGGATATCCAGGTTAATAAAAAAAAAAAAAAAAAAAAAAAACTCTGGATTGAGATATCCACTGACCAAGATATATGGTCATATCCATATTCATTATTCACATTCATCTGTAGTTGATACTTATATTGTACTGAAATGTGAATTTTCAAACATCCATTTATGACACCAAGTCTCTTAGGATTTAGGTAAATATAATGAAGCAAAAAAGAAAACATTGAGATACCTAAAATAAAGCAGATTTTGACCCCTGAAGCTGCTGGGATGTCTTGAATAGCAAGAGGCAAAACTACCAAGGATGGCACATAGAACAAAGGAAGCCATCTTTGAATGAACAAGAGTGCAGGTTCAAAGAAATTCATCAAACCATTAGCAGCAGCTGGAATGGTAACATCAAGAACCACAAGAACCGTGAATATACAAAACATCCCAAAAAGTGCACTTGGAAACTTAATTGCAGCAGCAACAAAAGCCTCTTTCAAGTATTTATCTGCGGCCAATATGATCCCAAGTGAAACAACCAAATGAACTATCCCCAATGCCTAAAAATATGCAAGAATTAGAAACACCCATTTAACGAAATCATCTAAAACAAAAAAAACCACAACATTAATATCGACTGAGACATTTTCACATACAGTTTGCAGTATATTGGAGGTAATGCTGCTATCTGAGCCAGCAGATTTCAACGAAACGACCCGATTAGACCGAGTTCTTCGAGTACCCGGTTGACTAAACTTGGATGAAGATCCGCGAACCGTAATTGGGGCAGAAACTTGGGTATTTCTGATGGATTTAAGAAACGTAGTTACTGGGTCTTGTTTGTGTGGATATTTTGAAGAACTGGAACATGATCCAATCGAGAATTTCCTTGAATGTTGATGGTGGTTCTTTGAGAGATAGTTCCAAGAAACAGGGAAGGCGGCAGCCATTGATAAGTTGTTGATAGATCAAGAGAGTGAAGCCGAGAAGGAGAAACATTTTGGAGCCGAGATGAGAAGAGAATCGTGTGGATGTGAGAAGATTTGATGAAGATTAAGAATGAGAGAGAATCACGTGGAATTTTTGGAAGTTGACAGGTTTGTCAATGAAGCAAAACTCAAAGAATTGCATATTTGGGTTGGGCCGACATGAATTTAGCCCAAATTACCGAACACGTGAATTTGACCCACACCCGAGTTAGACTCGGGCTGACCAGGCCGGGACCGGGATCGATCATGAGACTGGCCCGCCTAGGTCCGGAAAATTCTTTTTTACCGTTTTATAGTTTTGGCATTTTGGGTTCTAAACACTATATATAAGTGTTATGGTGAATGAGGTAAGATACCAACTTACAAAATGTAAAAAACAAAAAAACGTTCACAATTCTTGATAAATTTTGTGATTTTGGCTCGTCTTCTTAGCTCGCAAAAAACGTTCACACTTCTACTTCTCAATTCTCATTTTTTTTCTCTTCATCTTCTAAAATAGCCGATGAACAACATGGTGCATCAAACGAACTAATGTCCAAAAGCTCTCGCCAAGCACGGACGAAATTCCGAGATTTGAAATGCATACAACATGGTGATCCTCACGAATGGGGAAAAAAGACACAATGCAAAATGTGTCGAGCTCTCCTTAAGGTGGAAGGAAATTCAACTTTAAAGCAGCACATCGGAAAAACGTGCTTGAGGTTAAAGCCAGGGGGCAATTCAAGCCAACGGATACTTGACAATCAATGTCAAATATGGTCGTTTGATGTTGAGTTGAACCGACAAATGACAACACAATGTGTCATTCAAGTTGCGTTGTCGTTCAGACAATTCGACAACCTCCACATTACGAAGATGATCCAAAAACACTACAACCACGCTACAAGCCGACAAGTCGTCAAACTCTTAGACGCGATGCACTTAAAATGTGGAAATATGTCAAAATGAAATGCAATAAATGTTTTCTCTTTTGCCTAACAACGTTTCTTTAACGTATGATGTATGAAGCACACCACACGGATTGCCGGTTTATTATATATGCACAACAACACATTGGATTGAGCCGCAATCGTGACAATTATTCAAACGTGTAATCACGTTTGAACCGTTTGGTGCGCCACATTTGGGTGCATGCCAATTTTCAATTATTAAGAAAAGTCTTGTATCTTATAATTTATCTGCTAAAATAATTAGTGTTTCCTTTGATAACGCTGGTAACAATAATCTACGTGTAAAGAAATTAAAGTTGACTTTGACCCCTATTTTAGACGGTAAATTATTTCATACACGTTGTGCACACATAATAAAACACTCTAGCTCGGTTTTGATTCAGGATAGCAAACCATTACTAGCCAAAAACACTATAGTTCTAAAACTGGTTAACTACAAACCTCACAGCTATAAAAACACGTTAGCGTTAGCCATGGTTGTAGAAGCTACATCTAGCCGTTGTTCAAACACTCTAGCTCGGGTCAGACTCTAGCTTGGGTGCGGCGTTTCATTGATGCATCGCACCCACATTAATAGACGTTTCGTGTTGCTTCTTGTATACAATCTCGTGTTGTTCGACTACTACTTCAAGATGCTGCACGTTAGGAGATGCTCTGTTTGAATGGGAACCGGAAGCCGGTTCGGTGGAATGGGACCCAGAAACAGGTTCGATGGCTAGTTGACTCGGGACGTGGGCTCGCTTATTGTCAACTTTGACCTCAACTAGCTCGATTTCTTCAAACGAACGTAAAACCGGATGTAAATAGGCCTCAGATAAGTAAGATTTCATGTCGATTTCAGGTTCTGAAGCTTCATCTTGTGTGTCCTTCTCCACTGCTTCCTGCGAATAGAGACATCAAGTTCGGAACAAAACTTATGTTAGTTTTAGGAGCAAATGCATCAAAACGAAACGATTTTTTCTCAATTAATGTAACAAACTTTCAATTTTACCTAATAAACGGGTTTTCAGCCTAAGGTAGCATTTGGTACACAGACTGGATAAGACGGGACAGGACAAGACTAATTGTTTGTTCTGCTTTTGGTACGACTAGAACAGGACTGGACAAAAATGTTAAAATGACCAGATTGCCCCTAAAACGCACCCTACGTGGCATCGATTGATTTTGATGCGACATTTTTCCAATAATAAAATATTACAGTAAATATGACAACTTGACATTGACGTTATCAATAGATCTATCTGTTACCGGGCAAAATGGGTATGAAATAGAAAAGAATTGAACGTTTGTTAAACTAATCAATAATAAAACACACGGTACACTAAATAGGGATCAAAGCAAACTTCTTCGATGTTTTAAAATCTTTTGTTGTGCAAATAAGATGGATGATAAGTTACCTCGAGAGGGTATTTTCGGAAAGCAGGTTCGAAGCGGTTCTTGCAGTACTTGTGGAACGTTATTGTCAAAACCGGTAAGACAACAAGCAAAGGGGTAGAATTTACAGCCTTTTTTGTGCTAAGCAGTCCCAACAAAAGAATCTGAGATATCAACAAGCTCGCTAATATCCGAGTATGAACATGTGGCCAGAATGCAGCAGCACTCTCGTATCGTTGGTGGTACACGTTAATAACCTGCATCCGTATCCAAAAAACATAATTACAACTATACCCTTCATAACGGAAGCTGTTTCTACGTTCCAAAGCGGACAAAAGGCTTGTTTTTCATCATTTACGCTTCTTTCTTGTGTTCAGGTTTTATGGGAGAATAACCTTCAGACGGATTATTTTTAAATCCATGACCTTCTGAACGATTTACGAATGCCTCTGCCTAACAGAAGAATGCCTTCCTAACACAAGATTGCCTCAAAATCTGTTAGAAGGTCATGCATTTAAAAAACATTGTTAGAAAGAAGGTTATTCTCGTAAATAACTCCTTATGTTTTTTTCTTTATAGGGACAAAAACGACAATCAACACCTGCACGATATATTAAACGAGCAAGATTGATTTACCTGGTGACGATAAACGAAGTATGCAAACGCAAAGAAGATGAGTATAAAAGGAAGAAGGATGGGGGTAACTACAGCATACACGGCGCCCATGAGGAAGTATAGTTGAAGAGAAGGAATAGCCTCCGGGAAATCTATGCTCTTGGGATTCATTGCTTTTTGTCGATCTCTTTCGGTTTTTACAATCAACATGTTCTTGATATGAAACATGATCAAAGGCTTCAACCGGAGAATCTCTCCGGCCATGCCCGCCCACCCGTCAACCATTATATACGTGATGAAGAAAGTAGCCTTCATTGGGATCGATACCCCAATGGTCCTCGGAATCCTGTAAAAAACATAAATATCCATGAAATCATTAGGCTTCATGTGCACTACAAATAGGGCAAAATGCATCAAAAATGCAACAAAGTTTGTTTTACTTCCTACTTGGTGTAATCAAGATTCTTTTTCTTTATTAACCTGGATATCCAACCCGCTATGCGAGCCAACCAATCCCAGGGCGACCACCGGCTTTGCAGATAGCCCAGAGTCACCGCATTTGAACCTCTGTGGCCACAAGAGGATTTTTATTCCTCCTTGGATTTGAACCTGGGACCTCCAGGTACTTTTGACCTTTGGAGCCAAGCTCAAACCAATCACACCACCCTTGTGGTTGTAATCAAGATTCTTTTCTCAACAAATGTAACAAAGTTTAAAATTTTCCTATTTTGTACCCATTTTGACGAGTAACCTGCTGATCTTGTAACACTTAATGACGTGTATACCCGTTTTACAAAAGGGTTACAGCGAAGTGGACGATAAACTTGACACCCACGTCATCAAAATGTTACAAAATAGCAGGTAATGGGTCAAAGTGGGTAAAAAATAAGTGAATTTGGAACTTCGTTTACATTGATTTAGAAAAAGAGAATCTTTATTGCACTAAATAGGAACTACGACAAATTTCGTTGCATTTCGATGCATTTAACCTTACAAACAACCTTCCGATCACAAATGAGTAACATCATCCATTGCTCGAAGGCTCGCTTTAAGGAATATTGTTCAAAGAGAAAAGAAACATTACTGGGTGGGTGATTGGTGAAGGAAAGAATCGAGCTGCTCAAATGCAGTTCCGGTTACGATACTCCCTAAGAAAACATTCACGAGCATGAAAAAGTAGTATTTTCCTGCTGTCCGTCTTTCCAATACGGAAAACGCAACGTGACCCTCGAGTTTTGACATAGTCATAAGAAGACCGGGAAGAAGCCATAGAAAAATCTTTAGAGCAAGACCCGGAAGAAAACCCTGAAGAAAAGACTTGATAAATTTCCTGCACACATTCAAAGATATCAAAACCAAAATTAAGATTAACCAACTACTACTCCCTATGTCTTGTGAAAATTGTAACATTTCCTTTTTTGGAAAGTTTTCATGTTAAAAATTACATATTTGCCCATCATAATCATCACAAGACTCTTTTATCTTGTGTGTATCGAAGGGTATTTTTGGATATTTTCGAAATAGTCAAAAGCTCTCAAACTATGTGTGATGTTAAATGTTGCAACTTCTCTTTTTATAACCGTGGTGTCCAAGTCAGCTTGCCTGCACCTCGACTAATCCCATCGGCCCTAAAGCTGATAGCGGAACAAACCCACAAAGATAATTGACTCATAACTGACTTTCAAACGAGTCTTTGAAGTTTTAAAAGCGATGGCATCCAAATCTGATTCTTTCAGTAATGTTGCAATTTCCATGGGAGGAACGAGAATACGATTAAAAAACTTGCAGAAAAATGAAGAGATCGCTTACAATTCAATAACGGGCCTGAGGAAAGGGACGACCTTTTCAAGACCGTCAAGATTGGCGAGCGATTGAACAAATGCGATGGGTATGATGTAGAAGAACACTAGAGCAAAGACTGCTAACGATATAACTAGTCTACGGATGCTTAAAGAAACAAAGGGTATGGCAAGATTTTTCCAGTAAATATCTCGAGGTTCAGGGGCCCACTCTGTCAACCATAGAATCGGGTTTTTGCTTTGCTGTGTCTGAGCACACACGGCCGCACCCCACCGAGAGTTGAATGATACAAATGCAGCTGGCATGATGCATTTTGGGTCTTTGAAAATTCTCTGGCGCTCCATCATTAACTACTATTTCGAGAAGAAAAATAAAACAAATGAGGAAAATGAAATACTTCATACATTCTTGAATTTGACCAGGGTATAAATCCAAACCGACAAACCGAAAAGAACCAGATTCGCTTTGAAGATAAGCTGGTTCAGTCTAGTTTCGAAATAATGTAAGTTTGTGGTTCACGGCTGTCGAGCCTAAACAAAATTGCATGAAAATGCAACATACTTTGGTCCGACTCCTATTTTGTGTACCGTACTATCAAAACCTTCATTTTGGTACCTCTGATATGACATCTATAACATTCAGGTACGTAGTTTATATCTGAGAATGCATGAAACTTTTATCTAATTCCTATTTTGTTTAACTTAGTTTGGTCTAAATGTTTAAGATATCACATCTGAGATATCAAAATGAAGGTTTCCAAAGTACGTTACAAGAAATAGGAATCAGAGCAAAGTACATAGCATTTTCATGCAATTTACCTAACGGAAAACAAGTCATGGCTTTTTGTAATGCTATAGCTTATTCATGGATGGGTTACGAGTCTAAATGAATTCATCTTTAGATAATCATTAATCTAATAAAATAATTTTTTTATTAACCTGGATATCCAACCCGCTATGCGAGCCAACTACTCCCAAGGCGACCACCTGCTTTTGCAGATAGCCCGGAGTCACCGCATTTGAACCTCCGTGGCCACAAGGGGATTTTTATTCCTCCTTGGATTTGAACCTGGGACCTCCTGCTACTTTTGACCTTTGGAGCCAAGCTCAAACCAATCATGCACCACCCTTGTGGTTAAAATAATTTAATTTTACTTCCAAGAAAACAAAAAATCGAACTTGGCCCGCTTCACCTTTGTTTCTGAGGCTTCGAAGCCATAGTTCAGTTCAGTTCACGGAACCAAGTAGCACTTTTATTTTGTGGTTCAGATGAAACTAAGAATTCTACTTATGACTTTCTAAATTTAGAATTTGTTTGGGTTTGATTTCAAATTAAACACAAGACTGCAAAAAAAGGGATTTTTTTGTACTTCTATGTGCTATAAACCCCAAATGTTCAAATAGACCAAATCAAGATTTAAGTGAATTAAGCCCATTTGAGCTCAAAAGTCAAACTCTATTACCGTTTTTCGGGAATGAATGGAGCTGATAGAACACTAAACAGATTAGCAACCACTCACCTTTTCGTCGAGCTCTTTAATCTGTTGTTGATAGTATTCAATGGAATCTACTTCTTTGCCCCAAAGTCCAAGGAAGCCCGTCTGAGAGTTCAAATATTTGGTGTGTAAAAAATTGCAATGTTTTACAGCTTATCAAGAGGTTATAAACAATTATATTCGAAATTTCCAAAGTTTCTGGTGCATAAGAGCTACCTTTTTTGTTGGTCGTTTGTGCGGACGTCTTTCAAACTTAAGATGATTGTAGTCTAACCGATTTTGCAGCTTTTGTCTTTTTCTTACCGCTCTTGCAAACTTGTTTGCATTGTAGACGGACTGAATCAAAGTGAAAAATGGTATCATGGTTACGTAAAAGCTATATAATGTTACATATACGGCATGTGTGTTTGAATAAATGCATGCATATGTGTATGTGTATGTGTATGTGTATATACATACGCATGTAGGGTTGGGTCCATTTGAGAACCATAAATAATTTGAGAACTGAGAAAACAATGGATATTCAAAATGAATATCTATGATATTCATTATGAATATCCATGTAAACATTGGTTGCTCGGTTCTGAAAATATTTATGGTCTCAAATGAATTTTCCTATATGTATGTATGCATATACGTATATTATCTTCAACTACTGAATCAGGAAGTCGTATATTTGACTTCCAATTGCATAAATCTAAAGGCTAAACGGTAAATTCATGTTAAAAAATGCATTATATTACCTCGTGACAAAGATATTGATTCGAGTGATTTTTTTTAAAGAAGAAATCCACAGTATCCGAAATAGAACGGTCAGGCACATGGGGTACATTTCTAACCAAGACCTGCAAAAACAAGAAAGTCAAAGATGAGAAAATTTAGATCTTTTAGGGTGCGTTTGGTACGCAGACAGGACAACTCCAAAGTTCAAAAACAACTAATTTGTCGGTAGACATCCTTGTAGAATAAAGTAAGCATACACATACCGTAAATTGCTCGGCTCGCCTACTTTTTGAAGCCAAAAAGTTCAATCTCATTAATGCTACCACATCGTACTCCTTGTAGAGCATGTAGCATGTCCAAAATGTGAACAAATACATCATCGATATGTGCGCAAAAAATCTGAAAATCAAAATATGTGAGCTATGAAGCCCTGATATAATTTCTACTTATAAATTGTAATTCCCTTTAATAAGTAGGTGGTCTTGAGGAAAAAAAACTCAAACCAATAAAAAATGGAGTTATTTATCAAGTGATTTGACAAGTTTGTCCCTTTCAAAACAACGTAATGTCGGAAGATTTTAGAGTTTCACGGGAAAGCGGACTCAATAGGCAAAAGGTGAAAACCCTTAGGGGTAGCTCAACTGCTAAGACCTTGGGATTGCACCATAGTGGTTCACTAGTTCGAGTCCACTAAGGTAGAGTTTGGTATGCAGACATGATTGGACAGGACTGAACAAGACAGAACAGGACAAGAGGGTAGGACTGGACGGGACAGAACAGGACAAGAGGGTAGGACTGGACGGGACAGAACAAGTGTATGTCTAGTGTTTGATACGACTACGACTGAATGGGACAGAACTAGACTAGTTACCCCCAAAAGTTATTTGATGATTTTAAATATTATATGATAGTTATACTTAACACAAATAAGGTAAATAATTTAAGAATTTAATTTATCAATATTTTTACACAATTTTCATATAAATGAATACATATATATATATATATAGGTACCAAATTTGAATGAAAAATTTGATATAATTGATGGCAGTAGTAGTGGTGGTGGAGGTGGTTCTGGTTATGGTGGAGGTGATGGCGGCCAACGGTAGTAGTGGCGATGGGCGGTGGTGGTCGGTGGCCGACGGTGGTTATGGAGCTAGAGGCAGTGGTGGTTGGTGGACGTGAAGATGGTGGATTGTGGTGGTGGTGGCGGTGGCGGTTGACAACGGTGGAGGAGGTAGTTGTGGCTGATGTAGTGAAGATACTGGTGGTGGTGGTGGTTATGGTGGAGGTGAGGTGGCAATGAACGATGGTCGTCGATGGTCGACGGTGGTTGTGGAGGTTGTATAGTAGGTTGTAGTAGAGGAGGAGGTGCAGGTGGCCAATGGTGGTAGTGTTGGTGGAAATGGGTGGTGGTGGTCGATGGCTGATGGTGGTTGTAAAGGTGGCAATGGACGGTGGTAGTCGGTGGTCGACGGTGGTTGTGGAGGTGGTTGTAGTAGAGGAGGGTTTGGAGATGGCGAACGGCGTTAGTGGTGGCGGCAAAGACGGTGGTGGTTGGTGGTCGACTACGGTAGATGTGGCGATGGACGATGGTGGACGGTGGTTGTGGAGGCGGTGGAGGATGTTGTTGTAGTGGAAGAGGAGGTGGAGGGCCCGCCAGTAGTGGAGGGCCCGCCAGTAGTGGTGGCGGTGGCTGAAACTAGCGGTGATGACCATTAAAACAAATACCATATTAAGATTATACATCAAACTAGGGTAGATTAGTAATATTTTAGTTTATGTCTCATTCTTGTCCCATCTTGTTCAACCTATTTTGGTGGAACAAGAAAAACCCTCTTTTGTCTCAAGTTGTCCCACCTTGTTCCAATTCTTGTCCTTGTCCTATGTCGCGCCAAACGTGGGACGGTGAGTTCTTGTTCTGTCACATGTTGTGCCAAATATGGGACAGTGAGTTTTGTCCCGTCCCATGTACCAGACGCAGCCTAAAGAGGCAAAAGGTGATAGGAACATAAGGTAAAGTGGCCAAATAAAGAACTCAACGCATAAAGTTATGTTAGGGGCCAAAATTCTTGAATTGGGACAACGCTTCTTCATAAAATAATGAAGAACATAACTTACTTTGGAGATTTAGGTTGAACATTTGATATCGAAAGCTTATCGATGTCGCTGATGACCAAATCTTTGCTGAGGAAAAACAGCAGCCCACCCGTTACATTAACCGGAATAAGAACCAAGAATGCCACAATAGCGGCCGGCCCGAAAATTTTTATGCTGCAAGTTTACAAACGATGATGCTTAAGTAATCAAAAGAAAACAAGAAACGGTCAAACGGAAAATGAACATAAGAGGCATGTCATTTGAAGGTTTCCGAGTAAAGAGAACTTAATGGTCGTGCTCCTAATTGAAAACTCATTTAAAGTCATTTAACTAAATTACTCGACAATTGTACAAATCAATTGTTGTAGTCTAAAGGTAGATCGAGAGCTAATGACAATGAAGCAATATGTGCTTCATTACATGAAGTACTCGAAGTGTCCCAGAAAAACTGTTTCTGGGACGGTTTCCGCTTATTCCACTTTTTAATTAACTAAATGACAATTTTACCCCTTAATAATATAGAGAGTAGTGAATTTATTCATCTCATAAGTAAGGATAGAATTGGAAAGTAGAGACTTACTTTGAAAGTGGACACTTATTTTGGGACAAATGAATATAGAGAACATAAACACTTGTTTTTGGATATTTTTACGTAGTCAACGTTGTGCAAGTAATCGATGGTATTAATTTTGTTTCCACATGATTCGTCATATTCTATCACTGTCGAAGGTATTTTAGACATAAACAGTTTAAGTGAAGTGTAGAGTCGAACGATGTCTGACCAATTCAGCTCAAGTTATGAATAATCTCCAAATCCAATTCAGAAGTACCCAAGATTTCAAGATAATATCACAAGTTTCTACACAAATCCAGAATTAATTTATGAATTATTTCACCAATTCAACAAAAACCCATCAAATTGAAACAGCACAAGTACTCAAATCTCCCAAAAAAGAGAAAAAAACAAGTTCCAAATTTCAAAAGATTCAACAAATTCACAACTAACAAATGAGATTTCACTTATATAAGCTCAATTTATGGATCAGTTTCACCAAGGGGTTGTTTACCAAAACATACCCGATAAGTGTTTACCGGTAAAATTCAACACCATTACTTGCTTACCGGGTAAGATTTTAGTCCAAAAAAACAGCACCGATGCAATAGTTTATCCGATAAGCTCTTACCGGGTAAGACTCTTGTTCCTTGTTTTGCTCTTGCCGAGAAAGAGTTTTGGTCCTTGTCATCATATTATCCGATAAGGTAATGTGACTTGGTAAACGTTTACCCGGGTAAGTGTTTGGTAAACGACCCCCAAATCTAACAAAAACCCATATAAAAAAGGTTCAAAACTATCCAAGTTTCCAGTAAAAAACAACAGTAAGAATCCCAAATTCCATAAGCTTTTCAAGAAATCTGCATAATCAATCTCAACTCATCAACATTTAGAAAGAAATGTAGAATCATCCAAGATTTCAAGAAAACACCAAGAAAAACCTCAAATATCACAAAGCTTCTTAACTAAAAATCACTAAAGACATCGACCAACGAAGCTAAAATCGTACAGAATATGATGAATAAACAAAACCCCAGATGAAAGAAGCGTAGAAGCATCCAAGATTTCAAGAAAACATCAATGAAAACCTCAAATTCCAGAAGCTTCTTAACTAAAAACAATGACCAACGAAGCTGAAATCGTATAGAATATGACGAATAAACAAAACCCCAGATGAAAGAAATGTAGAAGCATCCAAGATTTCAAGAAAACATCAATGAAAACCTCAAATTCCAGAAGCTTCTTAACTTAAAAACAATGACCAACGAAGCTGAAATCGTACAGACTAAGGAAGGAAGAATTAAGAGTACCCAAGAACGTAAATCCTCAAGAAAGCAGCAGAATCAAGGCCAGCATGATCGATAATCTCAGGCTCCTTCATACGTAAAGCTTGAGGCATCCAGTTAAGGAAAGTAAGATAAGTCTTGTAATTAAGATTGACGAACTTAGCGACGAGATTTGCAGTGTGTGTAGGACTGGTTCTTGCCCCAACAAGATACCATTTGGGGAAATAAACTCTGTCATTAATGGGTTGGATTCTGAGAAGAGCAAAAGCTAGTAAGAAGACGAAGGCGCTGATTATGTTAAGAAGTGCTGAAACCCCAATATCTCGAAGACTAGCCATGAAAATGGATTTGAAAGAGATTAGGGGAAAGAGGGTGACACAAAAAGGTGGCTGGTGGCTGGTGGTGGTGGAGGACCGTGGATGGGAATGCAGACCAGAAAGGTGGCTGGTGGTGGTGGAGGACGGTGGATGGGAATGCAGACCAGAAAGGTGGCTGGTGGTGGTGGAGGACGGTGGATGGGAATGCAGACCAGAAAGGTGGCTGGTGGTGGTGGAGGACGGTGGATGGGAATGCACTAGCAGACCAAAAAGGTGGCTTATATTTCACACTTACAGAGTGTCTTAATGGAAAACAATTTTGTGTGAACAAGAGGCAAAGAACATCGTACTAACTTTTTTATTGAATTTGCTTAAGGGGAGTGCTAACGGCGCCTCTTTTGATGTCATAATCTGGTCATTCAAGCATTGGGAATGTAAAAAGCATGTATTGATTTTGATGTGTGTGAAGAAAAAATTCATGAATAAGGATGCATTAAGCAATGTATAGGGATGCATTTAGCCCATCCTGTTTAATCAAGTTTTTGGACATTTTATTAAATTATTGAATTTTTCAAAATGGATGTTGATATTATTTGTACTACCTTGTAAATCAGATTTATAAAAAGTCTTGAAAACAATTTTTAATCCATAAAGTATTATATATTTATAGACAAAGTCTTAAAAGTATTAAAAACAACTTATAATGTATTAAGTACTACTACTTTATGTATTCAGTCTTAAAATATCTTAATCTACAATTAAAATAACATATAGTGCAAGTTACCAATTCACATTATTATCTTTTCTTTTCATGTTCCCAAAATACTTTTGACACATTTCACTCATGTCTTCACCCTCTCATATCTCTATGTCTTCTCCCCATCCCCAAGGTGAGATTTAAACTGATATTTACCATGAGTTATTAAAAGTTTTATCATTCAATTGCTCTAGAACTCTTGGTCTCGCTCTCGATCTCTTGATTCTTTGCTCTTGGTGTAAATTGAACATATTTGTGGAGACGTTTAAATATGTTGAGTTTTAAATATATTGGATTTTAAGTTGTCACATAATTTTTTTTCATCGATAGACTGTAATTAGAACCATAACTTTTATTTATTCAAATTGTATTAATATGTAAAGACCAAGTATAACTTATATCATCGTTAAATCTTCTCTAATAAAATCAGTGAAACTTCAAAATCGTTAAAATTCACGGCTCTCGCCGCATTGCGCGGGTACACAACTAGTTTTAGTTTTAAAAAGCTATTTGTAACTACAAGGATGATGTCTGATTGGTTTGAGTTCAGACTCTAAAGGTTAAAGGTGTTTGGAGATCTTAGGTTCAAATCTAAGAAAGAATAAAAATATTATGGCCACGGAGGTTCAAATGTGGTGACTTCGGGTTACCCACAAAGTAGGTGGTCGTCCTAAGATTAGTCGGCTCGCATAGTGGGTTGGATATTCAGGTTAATAAAAAAAAAGTTTTTGTAAACTAAGAAAACATAAATCAATTTATCATTTTCAAACGTTATGTCATTCAAACCCTTTGCATATCTAACGACATCTTTCCTACTCATCACTCCATCGTCGTTTGTTCTCCATACCATCAATTGCTATCGTTGGCCCCTGTCATTGATATCTCTCCATCGTCGTTTGTTCTCCAATAATAGTCTTTCGATTCTCCACTTTTACAATAATTTATAAGATAATGGCATGGAAATTGACGCAGCTCATCGACTTTCTATAGTAAAAGCGAGCTAGAACTATAACATTTGGACATATATTGTTAATAATTTTATAAAAGAATATTTTAACGTCTCAGAGCATCTTCCTTCTACTATGGATTTAGAGTACGTATAGATGGATTGAAAAAGAGGGAGAATCGGAAAACAGAAAATCAATTGAAAAGAAAAAAAAAATGATGACATGAGCCAATGGTGGTGGTGAGAGCATACAATAACTGTTCTCCTTTTGAGTCCTTGAGTTAAATGACCATTTTCTCTATTCAAATTGGTTTTTTAACCATTTCTCGTCTGGATTGATCCAAATGTCACTACTTCTTGCAGACCTAGCTTAACGCCAAAAAAAAATCAAATTCAACACAGATATGCAATTGAGATGGCCAGGTTCGTATTGCGACGGCTAGGTCCGCAATTACGACCGTAAACTGGTTGAATTTGATTTTTTTTTGTCTTTTAGCTAGATCCGCAATGTTACGGACCTGAATATTGCGGATGTAGTGAAATTTGGGTCAAATCTAGAGAGAAATGGTTAAAAAACCAATTTAGATGATTTAAGCTAATTTCTCTTTTATTTTTAATTCTACCTCTAATACGAATTGAACAAAATTCTTTTTTGTTTAATTAAATTAAAATTTGTAATAACTATAAGGGTCTGTTTGGCTCATGCTGAGAAATGAAAATGACAGAGAATGAGAATAAATGAATTTTCATCCCCCAGTTTAACCAAGAATGAAATTTTGAGCTTATGTGGGAATGAGCCTATTGTCTATACTACCTCATAAAACAGATTTAGAAAAAATCTTGAAAATAATTTATAATGCATAAAGTACTATAAATTTATGTACAAAGTCTTAATCACAACTCATAATGCATTAAGTATTGTTTTATACAGTTAATCTTGAAATCTCTTGATTACAACGTTACAACCTTGATGTACAAGTTCTCAATCCTCAAAATTTAACTTCCCAATACCAACACTTACCTTTGGCATCTCCGATGCAAGGTTCTTCTAAGTTAAAAAGTGTAAAGTTTTATAAGAACTATCATTGTGGAGAGGTTCTTATAAGAACCTAACATGTCATTGCTGTTTGAACAAGAACTTTGGTTCTTACCATGATTTTTGTGAGAAATGACATTTTAGTTATACTTTATTTTATTTCTTTGACTTTATATTAACTTATTTAATTTGGCATCTCCGATGCAAGGTTCTTCTAAGTTAAAAAGTGCAAAGTTTTATAAGAACTATCATTGTGGAGAGGTTCTTATAAGAACCTAACATGTCATTACTGTTTGAACAAGAACTTTGGTTCTTACCATGATTTTTGTGAGAAATGACATTTTAGTTATATTTTATTTTATTTCTTTGACTTTATATTAACTTATTTAATTATTACAATATAACTTATTTAATATATATATATATATATATATATATATTAATCTATTTTTTTTGGTCTATATACATATATAGAATATTATATATAAATTATATAATTATTAGAACCAATTATTCCCAAAAAAAATTCTCATAAAAACCACCATTGTGGAATTCTTGGTAAATTCTTAATTTGATGAGGTGGACTTGAGGTGACAATAAAACTGACACTCTGCATAATAAGGCAAAGGTTTAATCTGCTTACATCCCCAACCAAATTTGCTAGGGTTAGAATTAAAAGTTTCTACTTTTTATTTCTATCTTTAGTTATAAAATAAAAAAATAATTACTACTTTACTTATCGTTAAAAATAAAATTGTTATTTAATTAATTAAGAAATATAATAATTATAATTTTTGAAACCGTGTATATTTCCCATTTATAAATATTTATTTTGGAAAGAAAAGAAATATCAAACAAGTATACTAAAGGCATAAACGACTGGCACTGAATTAGATGCAAAAGAATCCAGAGCTACTGCTTCAACAATCAACTGAGCTTAAGAAGTCGGCTTAAGCATAGCCTTTCCAGCAGGGACATAGGCTTGTGCATAGTTTACTGCTCCTTAATGCTATAGAAAGTAGATATGTGATCACACAAAGGATTAGTCGATGTTATTTTGATTTTGTTTAACGATCATTGTTACGCTCATTCATCATTTGCATCATAATACATCTTCATTTTCATTATCCACCTTAACCTCTCCACCATCATCGACAACGACCTTCAACAGTATATCAATGAATGAGATTAGTTACAAAGTTCTCGTCAATGGTTGTGGATCTTGAATGCTGTTGGTAGGGAACCAAGTCATATAACACATAACCCAAGCATACAGCAGTATAAAATCGTGATTATGTTTTAAATCAGTGTGAAGAATTAATACATATAAAGTAAGTTTATGACTTTAGTATTGAAGCGTTCAGTCATGAATCATACTCGAGCTTTAGATGAATTCATGAGCAAAAACAAGGGGGTTTGCTTATACTGGTATCTACTCATAAAACCCCTTTTACTCGGGGTAGGGTTTGGCTTGTTAAGAGAAGTTGTGCATTTCTAACATTGTGAGTATCCAAATCACTTTATCCTCGATATTTTGATCAAACACAATTCATGGAATACATCACATTTATACACTATAAAACAAATAAGGAATGATTACATAAGGAAACCTATTTTTTTTTTTTTGATTAACCAGGATATCCAATGCATTATGCGAGCCGATTAATCCCAGAGGGACCACCTGCATTGCAGATAGCCCAGAGTCACCGCATTTGAACCTCCGTGGCCACAAGAGGATTTCTATTCCTCCTTGGATTTGAACCTAGGACCTCCGGGTACTTTTGACCTTTGGAGCCAAGCTCAACCCAGAAGGCAGCTAAAATAGAATCAGAAGCAATAACAGCATATATTACCATTCCCATATGTAAATGCATCAAATCTGTTGATCCTGCGGATTTACTCACCAGGCCGAAATGAAAACGCTCACAATAGTAAACTCAAAAGCCAACAACTAGTTGTATATATATATATATATATATATATATATATATATATATATATTAAAAACAAAATATCAAGTTTGTAAGGAACTAAACCAAGAGAATGTGATGAATGAAAGAACACAATCTTTGACATATAAAATCAAAACAGTGGTGTTTGAAACAAGTTATCAACCAAACAGGACATAAAACATAATGATTTACCTTAGATCGTCCATTTAGAGGTTGGAAACTCGACTCCTATTCTTGCTGCTTTGTTCCATTCGAGGTTGGAAAGTTCACGGCGATGACGGTGTTTGGTGGTGGAGTAAAACACATCATCCAGCGGTGTATGCGTGGGTAAACAACTTACTGCTTATACTTTTGATTCACATACTCGTTTAAATGCAGAAATTATAGACGTTTATCGAGCCATCGGGAGTTTGGCATATATGGTTGGCAAGAAATGAACTAATCTTCAACCATAGATACCAAAGATCGTGTATTCAAGTCGTTTCAAAGCTTTTTTTATATGGTTTTGTAGCACTATATTATACTTTTGGTTCACATACTCATTTAAATTAAACAAATGAATGTAACATTGCTTCTAATAGCAGCATAAAAAACCTAACAGAAAAAGCTCTCATAGACTTACCTTGTGATGAAGATATATGTGGATCAGAGGATAAAGAGATCATCAATGGGTCTGCACTGCTCACATATAACCTCTAAAATAGTGTTGATATCAGTGCCAAACTGATGTATTATATTCTCTGCAGTAAACTCATGAACAAGCCCATTGATCTCAATCCAACTACAACCAGGCTGTTTCTTAATCTTTTGAGTTCTCATCATCTTTCTTGTCTTTAATGCATCTTCCCACTTGTTGGTTAACCGATATACGTTCCAAAGAAGTACATACACTCCATCATCATAAGGTTCTAACCCAAGTACTCTCTTTGCTGCCATTTCTGCTAACCGTAGATCTCTCTTTATCATACAACCACTCAGAACCGACCTCCAAATGACCGCATCTGGTTCCAAAGGCATCATTTCGATCAACTCCAGTGCTTCGTCTAGATGCCCTGCCCTGCAGAGAAGATCCACCATACAACCGTAGTGTTTGATTGTCGGTTTGAGACCATATTGATGAACCATAATGTCAAATAATGACTGCCCTTCTTTGATTAGTCCTTCATGACCGCAAGCGGATAGCACCGACAGGAATGTGATTTCGTTTGGGATCAGCCCACTCGACACCATATTGCCAAACACTATGACTGTGGATCTTCCTTCACCGTGAAGAGCCAATCCTGAAATCATGCTGGTCCAAGAAAAGACGTCCTTTTGAGGCATTTCAGAAAATACCTTTTTGGCGAATTCAAGGCTTCCCCCTTTGGCATACAGATCTATCAAAGCATTGTTTACTGAAACATCGGTAACAAGACTAGGTATCTTATTAATGTATCCATGTAATGATCCACCGAAATCGAGAGCACCGACATCAGCACAACCAGAAAGAACAGAAACTATTGTGATCGAAGTAGGACTATCGTAATCACCACCTCCACCTTCGGTTCTCATCTCCTGAAACAGTTTTAACCCACTGATAACATTCTTGTTACGAACATATCCCACAATCATAGCTGTCCAAGAAATAACGTTTCTAACAGGCATTTCATCAAACAATTGCCCGGCAGAGACAATATCACCACACATAATATATCCATTAACCAAACTCGTCCAAGAAGCAACATCCTTTGCAACCATTAAGTCGAACACTCTCCTGGCCAAATCTATTCGTCCATTTCGACTGTATAAATCGATCAAAGCATTAGAAATAATAGGTCCTTCACCACCCAATTCATATCTCAACACCATCGCATGAACTATCCTCCCTACCACCAAGTTCTTAGCAGACCCACAAGCCGAAAGTGCTGCAACTATGCAATGCCCATCTGGGTTCAACCCCATTGACACGATCATATCAGAAAATAAAGAGAGCGTTTTCAAGGGCTGTTGGACTTGGGTGTGCAAGTAGAGAGACATGAGACAAGTCCATGAAACTATATCTGGATTTAGAATCTGATCAAAGATTCTATGTGCTTTGATTGGATTGTTCAGTTTTCTGGCATATATATTGAGTAGCTTACACGCGAAGTCTTGGTGAGTGCGAAAGAGACCTTGGGTTATAGCCTGAGCATGGATTTGGGCAATTAGATTCTCTTTTTTGCTACATCTATCTAATAAAAATCTCAGAGTTGACAAACAAGGGCTCATAATAACTAGTGCTCTGCTCCACCTCCCATCATTCGACTGTTTGGATCTTCTCTACCAAACTTTAGCCATCAACAGAACATGTAAACAGGTGCGGAGCCAGGATTTGGCACGAGGGGAGTACCGAACACAGATAAATAAAATAAATATTAATGTTTTGAAAAGGGCTAAAACGACCATTGCTATATTGGAAGTTACCACAATGCAGTAACTAAAGATGCAATGAATCAATTGATCAATGCAGATGCAGCAGATGCTTAGATGCAAGACAAAGTTAAGATGCGGTTGAGAGTTTTGTTAATCAAACTACAAAACCGTAAACCAAAGCAGGGAGCCTAATGCAGCAAGAAGAACTCAACAATTAATTACATATGCATAACATGGTTGGATAAATGGGATTATTAGGATGCTTTGCAAACCACGTGGCATCTGAACAATCATAGCATAGTAAATCGAATTAAATTGGTGGAAACAACAAAATCAAAGTTGTAAAGTCCCAAATGATTAATCTTCAAACAAAGTAGCAAAATCCATTGACTAATTCTCAAATGAAATGTTTTGAAATTTGAAATTGAAACCCTAACCTGATAAGAAAGTAGGAGAGCAACTGAACGAGAGCAGAGAGGGGAGCCCCGAGCCCGGAGCCAGGGGTGGAGAGGAGGAACAGCGACTCAACAAGCCAAACGCCTGTCGTCTGAGACTTGCAAGCCGATGAAGAGTAGCGAGTCCACAAGGAGGAGCAAAGTCAATTAATCAAATCGATGATTGAGTTTGGGACTGTATTAAGATGATGGAGCAGGTCTTCTCATGGCTTTAGTTTCAGAAGTATATAATCTCCATAACCACATTCAAACTTTGGGGAACGTGAACGAGCTTAATCTTTCGAGAAAGAAATACTCCAAAAGGGGGTTTTGGTTTCGATGGAATCCGTAGGAATCTGATACAATTGGAAGGTCAATTGTGATAACCAAATTGAATTCCAAACGTTTGGATACCAGGAATGAAATTGAATTCCAAACATTCTTTCATTTGAGGATATCATTATTCCTTTCTAAAACTAATAGAATTGAAATCCATTTCATCTAAAAATGTACAAATGACAAAAATACTCTCATCAATAATTGAAATTCATTCCTAAAACTGATGCTCGGCCTCCAAACTCTCGATTAAAAAACGGATGCTTATGATGCTTGCTCTCCAAACTATTGATTAAAAATCAAACTCAAAGGATCATATTGGTATTGAATATGAGAACCAAAAGGATCACAACTCAAATACGCGCATATATTGGGTCGAGTTTGATGTTTGACTCCTCGGTTAAAGCCTACTACATATCGGGAATACGAACATGCAGGAAGAGTTTTTCTAATAAATCATAGACGTTATATTATAATGTTGGTAGATATGTTTAGGAGTGTAAACAAGTCGAACTTTTAACAAGCTACTCGAATTTAATAATTATCGAGCTCGAGTCGATCTCGAACACAAAACAAAGATCGGTTAACAACGTGTCAAGCTTCATAACACCAATATTCCACTCGACTGGTTCGAAAGTTCAGTTAAACTTTACAAATCGAATAAAGCGGAACGGAACCATTCAAGCATACACTTTTTTGAAAGTTTAGCAAAAATTAAGAAAACGCCATCCGTGGGACTCGAACCCACGACCACGTGGTTAAAAGCCACGCGCTCTACCAACTGAGCTAGAACGGCTTCACGTTAATTGTTTCAAACAATAATTTCAAGAACATTTCAATTCTCCGAAATTGAGATTTTTTGTAAAACCCCACATAAAAACATTGCATATAACACACTTCATTCAAGAAAATACATGTATTACTATACTTAGGTCTCATAGTACAAGAAATTAATATACAAAGTACACAATCCAAAAATTCCAAAATACATGTTCTTGTACTACATAATATATATCTTCAAAATTATACACTTCAATAAGCTGATCTTCATATAGTTATGCACATATGAAATAATTACATTTTTCCCTTCCTTTTACTATCATGTAACACAGTTGTTCCTGCAATATATATTATGAATGGCTACAACAAATGGCAACAGTTAGTCATTTAAAACAACTAATAAGGACGTTTCTTATTATGTACCAAAAGGAGATGGTTTCAATCATGCGAAAAACCATTTTCTCAAAGATTAAGGGTCAATTTATCAAAAACTTATGGGATAAATGCTTACCAGCAAAAGTCATCATCCATCTTCACTTACCTTATTGGATAATATCCTTAATTGGCAATCAAAATGGATTGTCGTAAGCGTATTATTGATCACAAGGTAAGTGTTTGCCAGGTAATACTCTCGATCCTTATTTTACATCTTATTGGCTAAGATTTTTGGTCCCTGTTATGCTCATCCGGTAAAGTTATTGACGTGGTAATTAAGTGGTTACCCAAGCGTTTGGTAAACGTCCTAGTTTATGCATGACGAAACTTGAAGTCCATCAAAAATTAGAGTTCATATGAAATAGAGATTGTGGTACGAAAGGTGCAACATCGAGCACCAAATCCATTTCTAAACCATCGTCGTTGTTGTTGCTATCAGGACCAATTTCATGTTCGGAAACATCATGAGGATGGTATGTTATGCTTGACTTTTCCACGAGCCAAGAATTTTCACGGGATTAGTTGTTCTAATTTTTAGAGTAGATGTCACATCTGTATACATCTCATCCTTTTTAGACCCCACCTTTAAATGGGATATACTAAATTGGTTTGTATTGGCAAAGCATGTGCACACAGCCACACACCAATGATATTGTGGTTTGATCTGATGTAAGGATTTGAGCATCTGTTCTCTTTCAACGATGGTGGGAAATCCAGGAAAGAGGGTGGGGGAGATCACGGCGGCAATGACGTTGGTGGTGGTGTCTTGGGTCATCGGAGGACAAAGGCGGAGCCAGAGATTTTTGGGTCAGTGGCATAATTTGATTATAGAAACAAATCTGTTGAATATCATACGATATTAACATGGAATGGTTGGTTGATTCCTTGTCCTTGCACATAAAGGACGCATGTTTGAGTCCAGACTAAATACGGTGACACCCTTCAGAAACGTAATTTTCCCACTTACGATATAAACATGAAGCTGAGTTCCATACCACCGTATGGGCCTATGTAGGTCCGCCCTTTTGCAGAGTTGTAGGGTGGGGTTGTATCATTGTTAAGGGCTAAGGTCGCCAGAGATAGCACCAGATATTACGAGATACAGTGACGGTGTCATGTCTTGCTGTGTATATGTTTATTCATATCATGTATATTATATTAATATACAAAAAATATGTTTCACTGATTATCTAATCATGGCAAAAAGTCTCGTATTTCTTCGGTGGATTGATATTGCAGACCAGGTGGTTAACCCTCGTCTTATTTCGAGGTGGTTTGTGCCTCCGCTAGGGTTTTTTTCGTTGTCTTCTGTTTTATTGATTTCTCCCTTTTAATTCGATATTTTCCTCTGCTTTTGTTTTTATTCTTTGCAGAAAAGTTCGTTGTGTGGTGGTCTCTTGTATCTCCTTGTTCTTAATAAATTTGAAGTCTTTTCTTGAATTTTGAAATATATAAATAAAAATACTTATAAGAATTCTTGAAATTATTATTTTTTATTCATTTTACCATTTAGAATTCTTGAAATCACGACTATTTTTGACAAACTAACTGATAAGTTAGCTGATAGACTAGTTGATGAACAAATTATATTTAGCAAAACTAGCTGATAAGAATGTAAAATGACTAAAAAAGTATCTTGAAAAATTAATCAATTATAATATTTCAAAATACAATTAAAACAAATATCTAATTTTGACATGAATAAAATAAAAATGGTCTACCTCACATATCCTAATTAATTAATATTTTAAAAATATTTAAATATTTATTTAGATTATTTAACACATTTTTATCATCTATG
>NC_037538.1:15810298-15817798 GCF_001531365.2 Cynara cardunculus var. scolymus
AAATAATTTTTAATATATATAATACATTGTTAAAATTAAATATTTAATTAATTTTCAATTTATATTAAATAATATTAATGATATTTCAATTTCATTTATAACTAATAGTAATAAATAATAATTAATATTGATGAGCGCTGTAATTGGGAAAAAGATGACAATAACCACAAAAGTGTTGCCTGATTGATTTGAGCTTAACTTCAAAAGTCAAAAGTATTTGAAAATCTCAGGTTCAAATCCAAAAATGAATAAAAATTTATTTATGGCTATGAAGATTCAAATATGGTGACTCCAAATTATCTGTAACGCAGATGATCATTCTGAAATTAGTGATAATAAATTAGAAAAATGCTATTTTAAATAATATTTCAATAAATTAGGTTACGTGCATCTAAACATGTACTAGTAAAAATAATATTTGGAAAATGAAAAAAAGTTGTGAGAAAATTCAAACATCTTTCGTCCCGACATCTCTCTGTTTTTGCTTTTTATGCTTTCGGAAGTTTGGAAAACAAAACCTCTCCTTCTTTATCTCTCTCCGAGAGATTATCGGATCATATATAAATCTCCAACTTTCCCTAAATCACAAACATTTTCATGATTCTTTTCATTTTCGGAATCGAGAATTACTTCCAGACCAAAAATGGGTACAATGGAGCTTCTCAATGTCGAACCTTTAGAGCTCAAATTCCCATGTAAGTGATTCGATCTCATCACCAATCTAACGCCATTTATTTCTTTCTTCTTTTTCCTGTTTATATTAATCTGATTCTTCTGGTCTCTTTGATTAATTAGTTGAATTAAAGAAACAGATATCTTGCTCGATACAGTTATCGAATAAGACCGAGAATCATGTAGCTTTTAAGGTACATTTTGTTCATTTCTGATATTACATGCGATTTCGTTATGATCAATATCAGGGATTTTGTTTTTCATCGTTAATCTGAGGTGGTTTTAGAGAGATTGTGTGGCATGCTCCTTTGAAATTACAAATGTAGGAGTGTTTTATGTTATTATGATCTGAATTTCGATAAAATCGCTTAGGTTTTCCAAAATTTGATGAACAATTTGTAGGTGAAGACGACCAATCCAAAGAAGTATTGCGTTCGTCCGAACACGGGAGTAGTTTTGCCTCGATCAACATGTGACGTAATAGGTACATTTCCCTAATTAGGTTTTTCATCATAAAGTTTATCTGTTTTGTTGCTGAGGAATCCTCTGTGAATCAGAACTTAGTCCAGTTTGATCAATTATAAAGTCTCTGTTCCGCTTTCATGGTCCATTCACAATTTTCAAACCTGAGATTGAATGTGCCTCATTAGATTTGAAGCTACCGTTACATTGATATAAACAAAAAAACAGAAATTGGAATTTGTGGGTGCTAAGGTGGTATGTTTGCAATGAAACAAAGTATGATGAAAGTCATGCACTTGAACCTGCTCAACTGACGGTTAACGGCTAGGCCTTGGGGCTCCTCCTTATAGGTTGCCGGTTTGAGTCTCCTCAAGGTCATCGGGGATTTTCCTAACTGTTCTCTTTATGGGATCATGAGATTAGTTGAGGTGCACCCCTGGCCTGGACACCCATGGTTATCAAAACAAAAGTCATGCACTTGTAACTCGACAGCTAGGTGCTTTCTGGAACTCGGCTAGGAGCTTGCCTAAGAGTGGTTTTTATATAGTTTGTGAGAATAGCTTGAATACATAATTTTGATGTTCAGATCTTATGTTTAATTTAAGCAGAAGAAATAAGATTTCAGATAACATGGGGTAGAGTCAAGCTTTGCTTACATCATATCCCCAGACCCTACATTGTCTGAGATATACTGGGTTAGTTTGGTTTTGGTTTTTTATTAAGAATTCAGATAGTTATGGAACTTCTTTATTTAATTTATTGAACAATATGAAACTCTATGCTCTAAGTATACTTTATAATGCTTTTACCAAGCAAAATATCTCACGAGGGTAATATATATCTTAGATTCGTAGATTCAATTGAAAGACGGGGATTGTTCCATACCCTGTGTGGGATTCACCAGGCTCCTTTGGTTTTTGATTATACCATATCTATCGCCTGTTTGTTGAATTTGTGGTTTTGCTCCAGTAACGATGCAAGCTCAGAAGGAAGCTCCTCCTGACATGCAATGCAAGGACAAGTTTTTGCTTCAGAGTGTAGCTGCAGGCCCAGGAACAGCTCCAAAGGACATTACTCCGGAAATGGTAATTACATGCTTCATTTTTATTCATTACATGTTTTTGGAGTCCCACATCGGCTAGACTTGCACACTTTTGCCTCAATATATGTTTGAATCCCCCCTCCCTTTAAGTATATAATATTTATATACAACAAACAGTCATGCACACTCCTCCCCTTTGGTGAGATTTGAATCATTGAACTCCTGGAAGACTGGGTTCTACTGATAACTGGCTGGGGTATTGCTAGGCCACTGACTCTTTGGTTGGAGGCCACCCTTCTTAAGGGCTCTTTTAGAAAATAATCTGATAGGATTCCATGTTTCACATGGTATCAGAGCCAAGGTCTACCAATCTAAGAGACTCTCAACATTCCGGGGTATATGTACCCATCTAGCCTCCACTGGACGGGGCGTGTTGGAGTCCCACATCGGCTAGATTTGATCCTTTCTACTCAATATATGGTGTAACCCCATTCTCTCCTCAAGGGATCTTTTAAAGAGTAATCTGATGGGGTTCCACACATCTCACAACATGGTCTGCTTTGCAAGAGTGATTAACAGTTGACTGATATCAGATTATTCACTGATGTGGGTGATCATAGGGATGTGAAGGAACTAAGCCTTATGTATCCTAATGATAGTAATAAGCAAATACAAACCATTTATTATCTTGTTTTAATGACTTGAAGATTGTTTCTTTGATGGTGGTTTGAGTTTACAGTTCAGTAAGAATTCAGGGCGTGTTGTGGAAGAGTGCAAATTAAAAGTGTTGTATCTTCCCCCACCCCAACCACCTTCACCCGTTCTTGAGGAACCCGATGAAGGAATGTCACCAAAGGTGTCCTTCACAGACAGCACGATGAAGGACAGCACGGTGAAGGACAGCACGGTGAAGGACAGCACGATGAAGGACAGCACGAACCTCAACTCATCTCAGTCATCTGAGGTTGGTTTATGTTTTCGTTTTCAATTACTTTCATCGAATGAATTGGTCATCTTATGACACGCTTCCTCCTTTTGTTATGCTTGCAGGCTCCAAGACAATATGTGGATTCTCATGATAAATCCTCAGAAGTGAGTTCATCTTTCTGTCTACATTCATTATTTTAGTACCACAAAAGAAAGGATTCGCCTTCGATTTTATATGCTTCGAGAATGTAATTCATACTTCGTTCCTCATTGGGTCCATGTATAACACCTCTCCACATGATTCAGGCAAACTTTAGGCCTTCCGGCCAAAGGCCATGGCCCAAAAGGAATTGATAGTGAATTTCTTTTTATATACTTTCTTTTTTACATACACTTTTTACAAGCCAAAGGGTCTCCATGACAACGGCTGCTTTACTCTTCGGGGTAGAGGATAAGTTTGTGTATATCACACGCTCAAACCCCAACTCCAAGTGGGATATACGAGGCTTGTTTGGTTTTTATACTACTTTCCCTTTGCTACATTTACATGATGTCTACCAGTTTTACATCATATTACAATATCATGACTTGGTGAGCAACCCCTGACTTTAAAAGAAAATTGTCGGTTTTTGTAACCGTTGATACGTATTTCTCTTTCCCATCTACCAAAACCTCAATTTCATCATCTCTTTTACTTTTGGTAGCTTTGTTACTTGCAACATTTGGTTGGGTTACTTAAGATTTCGGATTAAACAATCATGAATTTACAGGCAAGATCTATCCTTACAAAGTTGGTTGAAGAGAAGAATGCTGCTGTTCAACAAAGCAGCAAAATTCAACAAGAAATGGTGAGATGTCTTTTATCCCATATACCCTCTTTCAAGCTTTTTCAGCCTTACTTTTACCAACAATATCTTAACCCCCAAGACCCTACCATCAGATGGGAATTGGGATATACCGACTTAGGGGCCATTTACCTAAATGCTTACCCGGTAAGATCTTGCTGTTACGAGTTAACATTGTAATTTATTTTATCGGGTAAGATTGTAGTACATCAAAATGATATCGTATGCAACAATCTATCCGGTAAGCGCTTACCCGGGTAAGAGTCATCACATTCATTTACCGAGTAAGACTCTTCATCTTTATCATTGCTCTTACCTGGTAAGATTTTTAACTCTTGTCATGTTTATCCGGTAAAGAAAATTACCCAATAAGCACTTACTAGATAAACATTTAGTAAACGCCCCCTTAGTTTATTTGTTTGTTTTGCTAACTAACATTGCTCCAAATGCATTATTATCAATTCCAAAGATCATTGCTTTACTGTTGATCACTCCGTGTGTGTTATGCCTTCCTTTTCGTATGTTTTCTATTACGTATTCGTTACTTTCTTTTTTACATATGTTTTTTTTTTCTTTTTTGTGCTTCTTCTACCATGTGTTAGTCTTTATTCCTTCCACCTGTGCTCACGCTCTTGCACAAGCCCCTTTTTTAAAGTAATATAATATTTATATACGACAAATGAACTAAAACACCCACTACCTTTGGTGAGTTTGAACCCTTGACTTCTTGAGATACTGCGCTCAACGGGTAACGCAGGTATCTGACCCTCCCTAGACCCTACTTTTGAATGCTATTTACTGGATCGATTTGATTTGATTTGATTTGATTTGATTCCTCAAATTTCCATCGTTTGGGTTTGACAACATACAGGATCTGTTGAAGCGTGGAGGCAACAAAAGTCAAGGGGGTGGAGGTGTCTCGATCATGGTTGTTATCGCCATCAGCTTGATTGGTCTAGTTCTGGGTTACCTCATGAAGAAGTAATCAACCCATTTCAACCCTCTTTTCTAACTTCAAATTCATCAAAAACAACTGGTGTAGAAAAGAGAAGAAATTCATGTCTTACATTAATTTATTTACCCCCTTGATATATATACATACATATATATATATATATATACATACATATATATATATATATATAAAATATATATATATATATAGTCTTGTGGGGGTTAGAAGAGAACCTTGTGTAGGTGGTCTTGTCTCTATAATTTCCATTTAAATTTCATAATCATCATCTATAGTTTCCTTTGATTCTTTGTTTCCAACTAATAAATGGTAGGTAAAACGGTATCGTATGTAACAATTTACCTAGTAAGCGTTTATCGTGGTAAGAGTCGTCGCCCTCACTTATCGGGTAAGACTCTTGATTCTTGTCTTGCTATTACCGGGTAAGATTCTTGATCCTTACTATATTCATCTGGTAAGGTAATGTGATTTGATGTTCACTTACCCAAGTAAGCATTTGGTAAACGGCCCCTGCGTTAACCTGACCAATTTTCTTTTGGACCGTTACATGTGTGCAATGCTAGTTCCATCAAGTTGGGATAAAAGTAGATGTGTTAATAAGCCGAGTCGACTTAAGTTGCGAGTTATTTGAGCTCGGCTCAGAGAATATATTTTCAGACTCGAGCTCGAAGAGCTTTCTCACAGTAAGACTTGAGTTCGAACTTAGAATATTTTTTCAATGTAAAACTGTAATTTTTTAGACAAAAATTGTAATTTAGAAAATATAAGGACAAAAATAGCAATTTTTAACAAACCAAAGGGACTAAAATCGTAGCTTACTCCATTTTCTAATTATATACTTGTATAAAAAGACCACATCATGAGGTTGTTATGATACTCACAAGTGTCCTAAAAGTACTTAAAGTTAATAGGATTAAAGGGCTGTTTACTTAAATACTTATCCGGTAAGTGTTTACCGATATAAGTCAATACTATAATTTATTTTGATGCGTAAGATTTTAGTATGTCAAAACGTATATGAATACAACAATTTACCTAGTAAGCGCTTACTGGGTAAGAGTCGTCATCTTCATTTACTCAGTAAGACTTTTCATCATTCTCATTGCTCTTACCTAATAAGATTTTTGGCTGGATGAGTAAATTTATCCGGTAAGGACTTACCAAGTAACCGTTTAGACCCCTAACACTCTTATTCAAAAGTGTTACTGTAAGTTATTAAGGTGGGGTTCGCCAACATAACAAATTCCAAAGTCTTTAATGCAAACTTATCCATACCTATCAGTAATATGCAATCTCGTAGTTGAACCAGATATTCTCGGAATCATCAGATCCAAATACATTCAGGCAATCAGAGATGGACCCAAATTTTTATTTTTTAATGGTGGCACCATTTACCATAAGAATAAAAGTTACAGAAATATAGACACACATTGGAATATTATGGTTGCACCTATAAAGACAACAATTTTTTTTCTCCATTAAAACTGATGAATCTTACAGTGGCAAACGCTACGTTAAAGACCTTGACCGATCCGTCCCTGCCAACAATCATGTGAACCAATTTTTAAGGTGGTTGTATCATATGAACCAAGAAATAAAAAAAATCCTCTTGTGGTCATGGATGTTTAAATACAGTGACCTCAGACTACTTGCAAAACAGATGATCGTCCTGATATTAGTCGGCTCTTATTACAAATTGAATATTCAGGTTGTGTAAATATGGCATATATTCTGTTCCATAAAGTCCATAAACTTGAAATCTGACATGATAATGTTATATGGGGTCATGATGATATGTTGTCTCCATTGTTATCATGGTTCAAATAACTCCATCATATTGATGTTAACAGCAATTTCAAGGAAGTTTCCTAAATCAACAATCAAAACAGACACCTGTCTAATCCAACTTTCAACCAATTGTTTCTATCCACATACATACATATACATGCATGCACATACATGTAAATTAAATCGAAATGAGAATCATGCCAAAAGGTGTTCAAAAGTCACATATTAAACAGGGTTTCTAAATTCTTTGGGATTTAATTATATTATAAGTTTATTTAACTTTACAAGATTTGGTACCACGTGAGACCATTTTTTTACACTTGAAACTTCATAGCAGAACGCTATGAAGGTAACCTTCACAGTGTTTTTGCTGTGAAAGTTCGGCTTTTTTTTAACTTCATAACGTTTTCCTGTGAAGTTTCAAGTGTAAAAAAAAAATGGATTCACGGGTCTCATGAAAACAGACTGGTTTCACGTGAACCCGACCCACTTTATAATGCTTCAACTTATAATACAGATATTAGCCGAATTTGTTTTCTTAATCTAGTTTTCGAAAAAAAAGTCAAAATAATGATTATATTTAAATGAAATCCACATGTAATTTTATAATTTTAAGATATTGTTACAATAAACGTGGTTTTCTTTTTAAGGATGATTTATCATTTACTGATTCATATTAATTGAGTTCGGCTCCAGTGAGCTTAAAAGTTATGGTAAGAAGGGTAAGAAAAGATTTCCATATTTGGATCATTTCAATTGAAGATCATCAGTACCGAGGTGCACAAAGATGC
>NC_037538.1:15820701-15834602 GCF_001531365.2 Cynara cardunculus var. scolymus
ACATTAATTAAGATTCTTTTCAATTTTAACCATTGATATTTAAGATGTGTGGTTGAGATTGGTTCTCACAGTTACCACAAACAACTCAGTTCTCATTTGATTAAGCCCCTATATATATATATATATATATAGGGTTGGGTTCACGTGAGATCAATGGTTTTTTGTGAGACCCGTAAGACCAATTTATGTTCATTGATCAAATTTATGAATTAATGATCTAATGGTTGCAAAATTGCAAGATGGCAATTTCGTAATTAATGAGAAGTCTCATGGCGTTTATAAATGTTCAGATCTGACGATTGTAAATCTAATCCAATGGTTGAGAATTGGTCTTACGGGTCTCACGAAAACCATTGGTCTCACATGATCTCAAGTCTATATATATATATATAAAGTTTGGTTCAAATGTTAATTAAATTTATTATGTTAACTTATTAATCATTTTTAACCATTGACAATCCATCTTATATATAAGTTTATATTCATCTTATAATTTAATTACAAAGGTAAATATGTAATTTTCTTTTTTATGCAACTCCCATATTATTAATTAGGAGTTACAAAATCAAAAAAATGTCATGATTTTTGTTAATTTATTAATGATCTTGTTTTTTTTTTTATAATATTGATTTTTTTATTTATAATTTTTTTGAATTTGCGATTGGTAGAGGAGACCCAGTAGTAAAGTTTTCGGTATCGTTCAAGCTATTATGGATAAACTCATTGTTCATAATGAAGGAACTATTGTTCACAAGTGTTCATATTGTGTTCATATGTACACTAGCTGCATATCTCAACATTGGTTCGCTACTGAATGTATTCATAATGAAAGAACTATTGTTCACAAACTGTTCATATTGTGTTCATATGTACACCAGCTGCATATCTCAACATTGACTCGCTCCTGAATGTGTTCATAATGAAGGAACTATTGTTCACAAGCTCTTTATATTGTGTTCATACCTGTTTATTTATTTATTTCATTTCATTTCGTGTAGCAGCTATTCTTATTATGTTCATATTGTGTTCATAAATGTTATGCAGTCCAAGTTCATATATATGTCAATTTTTGTTCGTATTTGACACAATAGTTCATATATATATAGATGTGTTCATATGGTTCTTACATTAACAAAAATCATGAGATTTTTTTGATTTTGTAACTCCCAATTAATGATATGGAGTTACACAAAAAAGAAAATTACATAAATACATTTTTCCACTTAGTTCATATATGTTTGTGAAATAGTAAATTTAAAAAATTAAAATTTTAAAATGATAAATCACAACCGTTTATTATAAGAATCAATGACAAAGATTGGTTAACAAAGTTAACACAATAAATCTGGTTAACATTTGAATCAGCCCCTATATATATATATATATATATATATATATATATATATATATATATATATATATATGAGAACTAATTAGTTTGTGGTAACTGTGAGAACCAATATTAATCACAAATCAATAGATAAATTAGGAAATTTATAATTTTGGCAATTTTGAATTAAAATTTTAATGCAAAGATATTTTTGGTATTTTACAACTTTCCTCCCTCCTCTCTTCTCTCTCCGGCCACCKTCCTCCGSCCACCGTCCRCCGRCCACCGTCCTCCGGTGATACTACAATGGTATCACAATGCATCATATATGTGMTTGGGTATCACATTGATGTCGTTTGTGTGRTCGATCGAAGATGTAACACAGTGGTATCACTATGCATCTTATATATGATTAGGTATCACAATGTATCTTTTGTTTAACAGAGTCAATATTTTTAGATATCACAGTGGTATCATAGTGGTATCACCGGAGGACGGTGGCCGGAGGCCGGAGAACGGTGGCCGGAGAGAGGAGAGAAGAGAGTTTTAAAGTACCAAAAATCTCCTTGCATTAAAATTTTAATTTAAAATTACCAAATTTATAAATTTTCTAATTTATCTATTGATTTGTGATTAATATTGGTTCTCACAGTTACCACAAACAACTCAGTTCTCCCTTGAATAGTCCCCTATATATATATTTTGCAAACCAAACCATTTGTACAAACCGTGAAAGCTGTCGATTTCATTATTTATTTTAGTGAATTTTTTTAATGAAATCGTTTAATATGATAAAATTATTTCAAATAATTATGAACATTATCATCTTCATTTCTATTAATTTTAATCAACAAATTTCATCAAAACGAGAAATACATGAAACAACTTAGTTTACATAAAAACAAAAATATATGAAACATTTTCATCATGAAATGAATTATTTGAAACAATTTAATCATATCAAACAATTTTATTAAAAAATTTCACTAAAATAAACAATAAAATCAACGGTTTTCACGATTTATACAAATAATTTGGTTTGCATTTCATCCTTCCCACCCTCCACACACACATATATACATACATACATATATATATATATATATATATATATATCATATTCCAACATCTATCCATCAAAATCCTTTCAAAAGTCTTGGATCCTTTCTTTCTCTAGTTTGGTATCTACAAATCAAATTCAGAATTGAAATCAAAGAAATGCCTTTGCACTTGTTAATGGCTGCAGCAAAGATTCATAGTTTTAGTGCTACTCCATTGCTGGCCACCTTAATTTGGCCCTTTTGCATCAAGTTCATGCTCAGTTTAAGACCCATTAAAGACATTGTTCAAAGCATCGCATTCGATTCCAACCTTTTGGTGTTTCAGTTGACCCGAATTTTCACTTCTCCTCAACATCGTGGCAGAAGATTGAATCGAGTTTTCCATTTGGTTCACGAACGCATGATCAGAGCGACACGCTCCACCATCGCTCTTGCATCCCACGACGAGGATAGCTTGCATACTCTCACTATGGTCGCCCTTTAATCAACGTTAAGGTAATATCAATCGCTTCGCATGTACGTGTAAATATATATATATATATATATATACACACACACACATTTACACACACATACATGAAAATCAAATCCATGAAAACCATCCAGTTAGTTTGATTTTAAGCTATAATTCATGTTGTTTCACATGTTTTCTTTTATTGTATGTGAGTATTAGGGGCTGTTTGACAATTGTTGAATGGTTTGGTGCAAAATGATTAAGAGCCTCTCATGATATAGTGCAAAATGAAATATAATTGTTTGGTAATTGTATACAATGAAATTAGAGCTCTTAATGGTTAAGGGAGATCTATGATACAAAATCATTCAGAGGGTTTTAGAACCATTAAGAGGCATAATTTTTTTTGTGCCAAACAAGATTCACCTCTTAACGATTCAGGGGTTGTCTTTTAATGGAACTATTAAGTAGTAAACAAACAACCGCTTAATGTGTGTTTTTCATGTGTATTTTTGTGTTTCTTTCACACACAAAACATTTCACATCTGTTGTGTCATCTATATGTATATATATGAAACAACACCTATATATGTATGTAATGTCATGTTTTGATTAACTAACTTGTATGGTTCGAAATTGTAGAAGAATTAACAGAGAAGATTACGGGTATTTATAATATCTGAACGAGTCTTTAAATGTATTAATTTGGTACAAGTCTTGAGCATTTACAGTGTGAAGTTCATAAATACAGATATATCTTTAGAAGATAGATCAGGGTGAGAGGAATCGTTACATATATAACCTTAAATGGGATTTTAATTAAATCCATAACATTCTCATGAATATAAACCCATTTTTTCTTATATAGTCAGGAGGTCATGAATCTATATTACCTTATAAACCAGATTTATCAAAAGTCTTAAAAACAATTTTTAATGCACATAATACTATACACTTATGCACGAAGTCTTAAAAGTCTTAAAAACAACTCATAATGCATTAAGTACTATTATTTTATGCATTCAGTCTTAAAATCTCTTACTATACAATTAAAATAACATATAGTACAAATTACCAATGCATATTATTACATTTTCTTTTCATGTTCCCAAGATACTTTTGACACATTTCACTCATGCCTTCACCCTCTCATACTTCTATGTCTTCTCCTCATCCTCCAAGGTGAGATTCAAACTGATATTCACCATGAATTATTAAAAATTCTCTCATTCAATTGCTCTAGAACTCTCACTCTCGCTCTCGATCTCTTGGTTCTTTGCTCTTGGTGTAAATCGAACACATTTGTGGTGTCGTTTAAATATATTGGATTTTAAACTGTCATACAATTTTTTTCATGGATAGACTGTAATTGAAACCATAACTCTTATTTATTCAAATTGTATTAATATGTAAAGACCAAGTGTAACTTATATCATCGTTAAATCTTCTCTAATAAAACCAGCGAAACTTCAAAATCATTAAAATTCACAGCTCCCGCCGCATTGCGCGAGTACACAACTAGTTTAACTAAAAACTCGTTTAAGGCCATTTAACTAAATGACTCGTATGGACTTGGTTCATGCTGGTTCTCAAATTAAGTTTCATTTTAACCGTTCATAATCAGTTTCAAGAAATTAGTAAATGAAAAATGTGGGACCTATTCATAAATTATGGACCGGTCCCTGATTCAGAAAAAACCGGTCGGTTTATAGGCTTACAAAAATGTTCTTAAATAACAAGCAATAATGTGAATTTTATTTCGTCGTTTCTTCTAACACAAGCAATTTTTATTTTAAACAGGTGGGTCGAGTTACGGCTCGTTTTTTATCGAGCTTAACGGCGCATATATGTGCACATTCGTGGACCTTATAACATCGTTAGATTCGAGGTTATTCTTACCAATTAATTACTTGTATGAATATTTATTTTAAGTTAATTTGTTTAGAATATTATTTTTGTTGGATAAAACATAAAATCAAGAACAAACACAAGATTTCATTTTTGTATAATTTAATTTATAGTTAATTATTACCTGTTTTAATTAATAAATATTTTTCTCGAGAGTTTACGTATTTAATATTCCTCTTAACCAAATGAGCAAATTGCATGAAAAAATAACGTACTTTAACTTGATTCATATTTTGAGTAACGTATTTTTAAAACTTCAATTTTGGTATCTAAGATGTAAAGTTTTAAACATTTAAATACTCAAGTAACCGGTTACCATGCTGATGTGGCAAGTGATGTGATGAAATTGGGTTGAATAGCAAATAGTATTGAGTTGGATACCACATCACTCGTCACATCAACATGGTAACCGGTTAATGTTTGAACATGTTACCCGGGTACGTAAATGTTTAAAACTTTACATCTTAGGTACTAAAATGAAAGTTTTGAAAGTACGTTACCCAAGATATAATATTATTATATGATCAATTAAGGCATGGTTAAGTTGATATATACCTCCCATGTCGTTTGTCTTGGTCGGACTTCAATTTGTTTGTTTATATATTCCATCCATACAACATATCTTTGTCTTCATGCAAAACTCTAAACTTGAAAATTTGTCATAAGAATTGAACCTTCCACGAAGCTTCCTTAAGGACCCATTATATATACACACAACTAAAAGAACCTTCCACGAAGCTTCCTTAAGGACCCATTATACATACACACAACTAAAAGAGATTAGGAACCGACATTGTTGATATCAGAAATATGAACATTTTATTCATCTTAAATGTACGATTGATGATCATAACATGATCATATTCATTATGAATATACTATACATTCATGATGAATATTTATCCAGAAGTGTATGACTTTAGGTTTGTCAGAACCTTTTTGTATATGCATGTGTTTACATCATCTTAATAGTATCCATGTGGTGTGCACCACATGTACAAACTTAATTGGGAGGGGCATAATAGTAATTTTTTACTAGGTAGAGTTGGATATTAGTGGTAGTTGTGAATGTCATCCTTTAAATGGTTTTGGGTATACCAGTAATTATAAATATGTGTTAGGGGTTGTTTGACAGTTGTTGAATAATTTGGTGTAAAATGATTAAGTGGTCAAAATGATTAAGAGGCTCTCATGATATAGTGCAAAATGAAATATAATTATTTAATAAATATTTACAATGAAATTAGGGCGTTGAATGGTTAAGAGAAACCCATGATACAAAGTCATTAAGAGGGTTTTAGAACCATTAAAAAACATACTTTTTTTCGTCAAACAAGATTCACCTCTTAAGAATTTAGAGGTTGCCTCTTAATGGAACAATTAAGAGGTAAACGAACAACCCCTTACTGGTATTAATTAAAGTGAAAAGAAACTAATAAATGATTTTTTGGATGCATTTCATAACAAATGTAATTGATATTGAATTTAAACCATTTAAATAAACCTTGTGTTACTAAATGCTTACCTGGGTAAGCACTTACCAAGTCATATTACGTACCTTATCGGATGAATATGATAAAAACCAAGAATCTTACCTGATAAGAGCGAGACAACGACCAGGAGTCTTATCCGGTAAGTGAGGGCGACGACTCTTACCACGGTAAGCGCTTATCAGGTAAATTGTTGCATACGATGTCATTTTGGTGGACTAAAATCTTACCCAATAAGTAAATGATAGTATTAAATTTTACCTGTAAACGCTTACCTAGTAAACGGCCCCTTATTTATATTATATTATAAAGATTTTTGTTCAAAAATCATTTAGTATATACTTTTAAAATTCAAGGATATAAATAATTACTTCATGCATAAGATACAAGATGATATTTTTTTTATCATTTTCTTTATTAAAAAAATACACAATCATTAAAACTGAAATCTTTATTTTTAAATCTAAAATATTTAAATTATTATATTCACATATGACACATGCATAGTTGCATGAGTTACAACTTAGCGTTGTAGAGATACAATATCTAGCTATCATGTATTATTAACCCCCTAACTTTCTCTTCCAACAAGTCAAATGAATAGTAGTCTGTACAGCAGTGACCTTATACGTAGTAGATGAATTTTGGGCAGCGATTAGTGTAAACCAAAAAAGACAGTAAATCCCACATAAAAAGTAGAGTCTAGAAAGTATAAAATTGAAGCGGACCTTTCATCTACCCTAAGGAGTAGAGAGATCAGTTCCATAGGTACGTTTTATACACAGATAGGACCAAGATGCAATAGGGATTGAAACACATCAAAATCTCAAATGACTTCTGAAGTCAAACAAACTAAATTTAAACGCCAAAATCGACATCGTTTCAAAACATTGCTAAGCAACTTCAGAATTCAAAAGTCGTAAGCTTGAAAAATCTTAACCCAAACCTAACAAAAGCCCAACAATTTGAGCCCAACACTAAATAGCCCAACTAAAGTAAAAAAAAATCAAGCACAACTGTTGCAACAAAATACTGCTGTCAAAATGCAGCAAATAGCATTGCTATTAGCAGCAAGGCGATTTCACACTGTCTCAAGGACTGTGAACCGCTATACCAACGCTATAGTGGTGTGATTAACAACATAGGATCCAGCTTAACCGTCAAATAAAAGCTTAGGCCTTGGAACTACTTTAATAGGTCATCGGTTCGAGTCTCTTTTAAGACCACTAGATTTTCTATTTCAAGTTCTTATTGGATCAGTCGATGTTATTGGTTTAGCCTAAAAATCCTAATATGACCATTTATGTTATAACAAGCTTTCTGCCTTGTTTCTTTGTGGTTTTACTTCAATGAGCAATTTATGGAAAGTTTAAAATATCTGGTCCCAACATAAGTGTCTATAAAGAGAAAGAATTACTGGTTTAAAAATGTATAATTATTACACTTTTTAAATGGCTATGACAATGTTACCCTTAATAATATAGGGGAGTAATGAGTTTTTCCATATCATAATTAAGGGCATAATTGGAAAATATATAGGCACTTACTTTTGAAAGTGCACTTATTTTGGGACAAACTAAAATAGAAATGCGAACATTTGTTTTGGTAAGAAAGGAGTAACTGCCTGATTTTATCATATGGTTATACCTGGTAACCAATGACTAAACGGAACAAAAACGAACACACTCAGTATATATTCATTCTTATTGGGTAAGATTCTTGGTTCATTCCATATTCATCTAGTAAGGTAATATGACTTGGTAAGTGCTTACCCGAGTAAGCGTTTGGTAAACGACCCCTTCTCGTTCAGTTTTCGTCTTTTCCAACATACCCTTTTTACAATTAGGTTTTCTCAAAGAATTTTTGCCACATACCCCTCTTTTCTCGTTGCTCTCACACCCCTTATCATGCCATCACATCAGTTGTCGCTACTTTCGGCCTTCCTCACGCTCGTCGTTGCTCTCCAGGGTCGAGAATTAGAAAGCAGACTATCTGCGATTTCATCACGCAAATTAGATTTATTATAGCACTCCCCCGATCCTTTTCCTCCACTTCCTTCGCCTTCTTATCCATTGGTAAATATAGTGTCCTTATTGCACTTCATCTTGAATTTTTTTCGTTCCAAGAGACCATAGGCATGTTTAATAACATTATTAAGTTGGAAATGTGTATGATTGAACATTTCTTCGTGTCGAAAATATGTTAACCAATATCTCATGTACGGTATGGAGCCAATTATCCACGAGCATTGGTGTATGTAGCATTGCAAAGATAGTATTTATCAGTAAAATGAAAACATTAAATGTATAATATGCCGGGAGAAATTCAGAAAATTAGTGAAGAAAAAAAATGGGTGATTCTATGAACTTGGACATGACGAAAATTCACTCGAGACAAATTCTCGGTCATGATTTTGGCAGAAATTGTTTCCTTTTAAACTTAGAGAATCATAATCGCTCTTATATTAATGTCGAGAATAACTCTCCATTAAATGGGAATGATTGCTGGAAATTATGAGTGAGTGGTTATAGATAAGACAAGAACCAATTAATGGCCAATCATCAACGGGATATACTTAAACACATATGGCAATCCTTCAGCGAGATGAACATCATCAAATACTCGTGAACCTTTAGCTACGTTGAACACGAGTTAACCATCAGCTAGCTGAACACTAGTGATCCATCACCTAACTAAATACTAGTAAACCAATAGGCCCATCTTATAGCTGAGCATAACAGAACTAGGGGTGAGCAGCGGAACCGGGTACACGTTTGCAGAACCGGAACCGCCTTGGAACCGCCGGTTCCGGAACCTGAACCGATATTAGTGGTTTCGGTTCCGGTTCCTAAAATACGGAAACGATTCTCAATTTTTCGGAACCGTTACCCGCCGGGTACCCGCCAGGACCGGTTTCGGGACCGGGTACCCTGAACCGGAACCGGCGGGTACCCAGTGTTTTTCAATAAAAAAATAATTAATTTTTTTTAATACCAAATGTATATTATGTTACATCTTCAAAGGATGTGGTCATCTTCATTCTTCATCAACTTTCTAGTTCTACTAAACTACACTTCATAGTATGTAATCGTTAAGTTTTGAACATTTAYAATTATAGTATGTAATMRTTAAACTTTGAACATTTTCTATTAGTCTATTATGGTTTATAATCGTTAAACAATATTTGTAACCATTATTCCGTATAATTTGTATTCTTGTTTATTTAATTTAGTGTTTTGGCAATGTTTTATTTTTTATTTCTAAATAACAAAATTTTAATATTTTAGGAAGCGGGTACCCGGGCGGTTCCGGTTCCAAAAATTCAAGAACCGCTCTAACCGGTTCCGGTTCCAATATCTCAAGAACCGCCGGTTCCGGTTCCGGTTCCGGTTCCTGTCAAAAAGGGCGGGTACCCGCCTATGCTCACCCCTAAACAGAACCATCAGCTAGTTAGTGTACCATTAGCTATATAGAGCTAAACACAAGAGCTAATAACATTCTGATAAAAAAAACGCACGACCCGTGCCATTCTCAAGACCAAAAAAGCATGGCCCATGCTCAGCCTTCTGTTTACAGCACGACCCGTGCTCTTTTCAAGTGTAAAAGAGCACGGCTCGTGTACTGCCATCTGCCATTTAGACCCTCCCTACACGAGACCATCCAAAAATCCCGGGTTCTAGTTAGCTTACATGAGTGTGCACTCCACACCTTCTAGCCCATGTTATAGCTTAACTAACACCTCATATTCTCTTTGTGAACCCAATTTACACAAAAAAGCAAAATACAAATTGAGAATACTGTATACATTGAGGTGGAAAGGGAAAACCAATTTTTAGGTTAAATGCAACATCCTTAACTATGGAATCATGCGCTATACTTTACCATCCAACCCAAACAACGGTAAATATCATATTGAAACCACAAGTTTCTTGAATATTCTGATAGCATCAACTGCTTCTTGAATGTATGAGAGTACGATCAAAACAAGGGTAAATTCGTAACATGATTTTCATCGTAATTTTAGGAAATGAGAGATGTTTCAGTGAATATATATACGAAGCAAAATAGAAGATTTTCAACGTCTCCATCGCTTATCAATCTTCACGTCATCTCCTTCCCTCCTTCGTCGTCGTTCTCTCGTAACCATGTCAACAGTTTTGGGTTTATTTAAACCCTATTCATCAAGAAGGTTTTTCGATCTTCACCGTCTCCATCTACTTCCCTCCTTCACCTTCGCTTCTCTTGTAACCCCGTCAAACATTTGGGTTTCATTTAAACCCAGGGTTCGAGGATGAAGAAGATGGTGGCGGGCGCTGGTGTTTCATATATGAACAAATATGAAGTATGATTCATATATGAATATAGTGGTGATATCATGTCTAATTTACATTGCTTCATATGAACAAAGTTTAGTATATGATTATTCATTAGTGAATCAATAATAAAGTTCACCGATAAAACATAACACAATTGTGTGACATTCATTGTGGAACATGTATAGATCCAATGGGGAAACAAAAAGATTTCATTAATGAACCAATTAAAATGTTCATTGGAGAAACATGGGACGGTGATGAAATTCATTAAGGAACCTATACAGATTTATCACATAAACACAAGATTTCATTAGTGACCTAATAAAAATAACTACTGAGATTTTTAAGGAAACGCCACATTAACCAATGAGATTTTTAAGAAACCGCCTACATTTAATTAAATAAAATGTATCTTGTTATTTTAAACTAGTGATGGTCAAACCGGTCCAGCCCGGTCATGGACCGCCTGAGGACCGGGACCGGTAAGGAACGAAATTTGGAATCGGTTATGAATTTGGGGTGTTTCGCAGGAGTGGGACCGGTTATGGCCCGGCCCGACCCGATTTTTAAAAAAATGTAGCCGTTATTTATAAAAAAAAAAAACTAGCCGTTTATTGGCCCTTTTTTTGTATTTTTTTTTTGCTTTCTAAATACTATATATAAGTGTCTTGGATGAGGGATTTACATACCAAGGTCTTGATTCGCAAAAAACGCAAAAAAAAAAAAAACGTTCACAATTATCGGTTTCTCGCTATATTTTGTAAGACAATGTAATTTTAATTACAATAAAACACATTTTTAAAGTATATTTGAATGACCCAATTACAAATTTTATAATGTATTAAATATATATATATATATATCATTAAAAATATAAAAATAAAAACATTATTTTTTAATGACCGGGACTAGTTGGGACCGGGACCGGGACCGGCGGCCCATTACCGGTTACAATAAAACTTGACCGGGCTCAACTTTGTCGATCGGAACTGGGACCGGTTATGAGAAATCTTGGACTGGCCCGGGACCGGTTTTTGACCATCACTATTTTAAACTAATAGGAAAACGACAATTTTACCCTTTCAATTAAATGATTCTCATGAAGAAAAACAAAGATGGAAACTAGATGAGTGGTTTATTGAGTTAGTACAAATTGAGTGATTAAAAAATAAGTCACCTGTATACATAACATTCTTTAAAAATGTCAAGAATATAATTTTATCAGATATATTTCTCTCAAGTGTCTATGATGATTTAGAAGTTGTAGGCACTGTCATTTCCATTGCGAATTCCATTATTCCTTGTAGAACTAACAAACATGAAAAAATATTGTATAGTGTTGGAATCTACGTTTATAACGTTCACTATATCCGATCATTGTCATTCACTACTTTCTTCGACACTAAAATGTTTACTATCTTTAACCTAATTATTTGTTTGAAATGATTGCATAACTGTATATATGCTTCACGTGATGGTACTGGATACACCTAACAGCTTTTGGGTGTATGCATATCCTCTTAATGTCAAAGCATTATTACACATCCTTTCTATTCTTGTTACAGCTACGAAGAGAATTTCTTCGTCAAGAATGAACATAAACATTATAGATTGTAAAAAACATCTCAAGTGTATTTTTTTTATTAACCTGGATATCCAACCCGTTATACGAGCCGACTAATCCTAGGACGACCACATGTTTTGCAGATAGCCCGGAGTCACCGCATTTGAACCTCCGTGGCCACAAGGGGATTTTTATTCCTCCTTGGATTTGAACCTCCTGGTACTTTTACCTTTGGAACGAAGCTCAAACCAATCAGGCACCACCCTTGTGGTTATCTCAAATGTATTATTGTTTTAAACAAAGAAATTTAGCGAAAGACATTAATCATGTTAGTGTCGATGAGAAAATGACATTGTTATTTTTTTTACAATGATCGGCATGATGAACGTTAAAGCGTGATTAAAGATAGATTTCAACACTCTACAAGAAATTTTCATGTTTAATTCCCTAAAGTTCTACAAGGAGTTCCAGAGTTCACAAAGAAATAGTAGCGCTGACAACTTCTGATACAACTTCGCATATGTCAAATCTTCATAAATGCTAGAGAGTTTTATATTGTGGGCAAGTTCTATTCTTGACATTTTTAGAGAGTGACGTGTGTGTGTGTGTATGTGTGTGTGTGTGTGTGTAATGAAGGGTGCATTAGATGGTACTCTTATACATGCAGTTGCATCGACTAGTCGTCAAACTGCTTATAAGGGAGTGGAGGTAGTCGATGCTATCAAAATGTTTGGAATACGTGATTTCAATATGATATTCCCCTTTGTTTGAGTTGGATAGCAAGGTATATTGCAAGATTCCAGAGTACATCACATAGGGAAGTTGCCTTTAACTCAGTTCATATTTTAATTTTTGATTTGTATATTATACAACTCATTTTCACTTTTTTAGATTAAATACTATCTTTGCGATGTTGCATATGCCAATTCTCATGGATTTTTGGATCCATATCATTACACGAGGTATTGGTTAGCAAATTTTCGACAGCGAAATGCTTCAACTAAAGAAGAAAAAATGCAAACATGTAAATACCCAACTTAGGATTGTTATTGATCATGGTTACGGTGTCTTGAAAGCAAGATCTGTTGATATCAATGAATTTATGGAATATACGTATATATGTCAAGTATACACATGGTGATTGGCGACCATGATCATATATAAGCAGAAGCAGAGAGATTGTACCTTAACGATTTTGATTGGGAAAACAGAATGGCAACGCGATCCAACGATTTTCGATCGTAGTATCGATGAGATTCAGAAAAGTGGAAGGCAATAGGGGTTTCACAGACGAATGTAAATTGAAATTTGAATCTTTGGGAATCAAAAAGTTTAATAATGTTTCAACTTATACCCTCTATTTTCAAGATTTACCTTTTGAACCCCATCTTGTTTTGGTTAACTCGAGTAAAATGTACTTGATTTTGGCAAAATATGGTTTTTTTTAGTTTTTTTTTTTATTGTCTACATAATTAGATTTTTGAAAAGTGAATAAGAAACTTTTACTGCAACAAAATTATTTTTGAAGATAAATATAGTATTATTTAACTTCTGTTCCAGCTCAGAATTTACCTTATAATCAGAGGAGGAGACTCGAGCTAAACTAGAGTTCTGGAAAGAAGGCAGTGAACTGTGAACAAAGTTTAACATTAATTGACTGTTTTTTAATTATATTTCTTGACAGTATAAATAATCACTTTAAAACTTACATCCACACATGTCCTTAGAATATATATATATATATATATATATATATATATATATATATATATATAGGA
>NC_037538.1:15834962-15875888 GCF_001531365.2 Cynara cardunculus var. scolymus
ATATATATATATATATATATATATATATATATATATTCTAGTGCTTTAGTAAAGACTTAATTTGTCGCTTGTTTAAGGGTGTTAGCGGGTCGAGTTGAGTAATACCTCGTTGAAGCTCGACTTGAGAAAATAATATCATACTCAAATTCAAATATATTTTTTTTCCAATTTTCTAACCTGATGCTCATTTAACAATTATGAATTCCACATTATAGCCTAAAATCAAGTTTATAAACTCGTTCATGGACACAAAGTTGAGATCGATTAACCTATTTATTGAATTGTGCAATAAACTCGATTAGCTTACCAAAAAGTCTTTGGCCTACCGGTATTGTAGTCCTTAGCCTCCTAGGAAGTCATAGATTCAAACATCACCAAATGTGAGGAGGGTGTGTGAGTTTATTTATTACATTTTTACCGTATATAAATATTATATACTTCAAAAAAAACTCGATTAACTTGTTTAAAAGCTCAAGTTTGAAAAGATTGTTTTTATAACACAAGTTGAGGCTTGAAAATCAATAACTCTTTTTAAATTTTTAAATTTTAATTAATTGATTTATGAATATATAAACATGAATGGTTCAATAAGTGTGATCTTATATGGTTTGACGAGCTCGGAAATTGTTAAGTTTGAGCTCGAGTTCGAATAGTTGTTTCTTATTCAACTCATATAATAAAATGGTAAATTGCATGAAAAAATAACATACTTTGTCTTGATTCATGTTTTAAATAACGTACCTTTAAAACATTTGTTTTAGTTCCTAAGATCTGAATTATCAAACATTTAAATACATAGGTAACCGGTTTAAGAATTAATCGAATGCAACATCCAACTCAATATTATTTAGATAGTAACATGGATTGTAAATTTATATATTTTATTGTAATTTACATATTATAATTATTTATACGAAATATATAATTTTTACAAATAGTTGAAACTAATTTTAAATTCAAAAAATCCATTTCACTAATCACGTTAACAAATAATATTGAATTTGATACCACATCATTCGTCATATCAGCATTGGTAACCAGTCAATACTTAAACCAGTTACTCAAGCAATTAAATGTTTGAAGTTTTTAGATATCAAAACATTAAACTTTTCAAAACCATAATAAAACATCATTTAATTTATTATTAAAATTTTAAAAACTAATAAAAATTATATTATGGTATTTTATGTAATAATTTATAGAATTTAATAACTAAATTAAAAAAGAAAAAAAAGGGGGGGAAGTGTATACTTTTTTATTTGTAAATATATAAATATAATAATCAATTTTATTGGCAAAAGAAAATAAGATAAGATAAAAAAACATGAAGGGGAAGAAAATGGAGGGCAAATGTTATTCGGTTGTAACGTTCAAATTTGTAAGTCGAAAGAGGGTCCCACGTTAGCCGTAGGTGGTCCTCTAAACAGGATGGGCTAAGGGATGGCCTATTCGACAAAAAATATGAAGGAAAATTAAAAGGTAATTTCTTAAGCTGGCTCGGCCCAAGCCGCCAAGCCACCGACTCTCACCAGTATTGCAAGAGCCTACGCCACCTTAAGTTAGGCGAAACGGCACCGTTTCCGTGGTTTTTTTTTTCTGGATACTGCCTACTTCAATTTTGACTTTGCATGGTCAAAATTGGTTATTTTTCAACCTATTATTAGTCCACAATTACCAAATTGCAGTCTTGTTTTGGTCATAAATCACTTGGGTTGATACTATGTAACAATTACCAATAACAATTTCATGACTTTGGATGTATATATCAGTTATAGTGTGAAGTTGGTTATATGGGTTTTCGATGATCATTCATATCTGTAAGATAATTTCCTGACATGATTTAATTTTTTTAAATTACTTCGTGTAATACACGAGATCGAAACTAGTTTTTTAACTATAGGGTTTTTTTTTCTAGAAAATCAAGATTTTTAAGTCTGTATTAATTTTTTTAAAGATTTTTAAGTCTGTATTAGTTTGCTTCCTTTACGGTTTTTGTTTAATTATTTATTAATACTGATTTATGAGTTAATTGTAAATCTGGATATGGTCACTTCTAATAATAGCATCATTAAAGTGGCGTGTTTGTGAGCGCGTTGTTTAGTCCATTAACCCTTCATGTCCATCTACTTTCATTTTTATAACACATTTGGTCCATCCATCAACTTTCATTTAATTAGCAAATTTGGTCCCTCCCTGTACTTCAATTTTGTAACAGATTTGGTCCCTTACTTTAATTAATATACACAGAAAATTATTATAGTTGAATAGATATAAAATATAAATTAACTAATTAATAAACCACAAGGGTGGTGTCTGATTGGTTTGAGCTTGACTCCAAATATCAAAAGTACCAGGAGGTCTCAGATTCAAATCCAAGAAGAAATAAAAAAAATCTCCTTGTGGCGACGAAGGTTCAAATGCGGCGACTCCGGGCTATCTACAAAACAGGTGGTCGCTCTGAGATTAGTCGGCTCGCATAGCGGGTTGGATATCCAGGTTAATAAAAAAAATTAACTAATTAATACAAATTAAAAATAATTATAGTTGAATGATAAATTGGTAAATATTATGTTGAACATGTAAGGATGCTATAATTCAAGGTTAATAGGCTGAAGATTATTAATGTTATTATGGTGAATAGCAGAAATTTGAGTCCTAAAATTTAACGTTAATACTATCTGTGTATTTCCAGTTGGAAATTGACAAAATAACTGAACAAACCTACAAAATCATTTTATAAGAACCATTTTAATCACTGTTTACCTATTCAATAAAGAAATCATATTTAAAATTTAAATTGAACTATATTTTTGTGTTCTTTTTTATTAGAATATTTAAATGAAAAGTTAAAGAAATTGAAAATTATTAACTATTAAGGGCCGTTTACCAAATGCTTACTTGGGTAAGTGAACATCAAGTCACATTATCTTATCGGATGAATATGGTATGGACTAAGAATTTTACCCGGTAAGAGCGAGACAAGTACCAAGAGTCTTATCCAGTAAGTGAGGGCGACGACTCTTACCATGGTAAATTATTGCATACGATATCGCTTTGTGATAACATTAATATTCTAAATTATAGTATTTTTATATATTTGGCTTATATTTGATAATTTATCATTTAACTATAATCATTTTTAATGTAATTAGTTTAAGTAAAAGAGTTAATATCTAGTAAGTGAGACCAAGGGTTTTTCGTGAGACCCGTAAAACCAATTCTCAACCTTCGGATTAGATCTACAGTCAAACAATCTGAACATTCATAAATGCCACAAGACTTCTCAATAATCACAAAAGTATCACCGTGCAACTTTAGACCATTAGATCATTAGCTTATAAAGTTAATCAATGAACATAAATTGGTCTTACGGGTCTCACGAAAAACCCTTGGTCTCACGTGAACCCAACCATATATATATATATATATATATTATATCTATTTAACCATAATAGTTTTTTGTGTATATTAATTAAAGTGGGGGATCAGATCTATCATAAAATTAAGGGGTTGTTTGTTTTTAATAAAAAGCTCTTAATGTCCTCTTAAGTCTGAATCGGTCAGACATAAGAGGATTCAATGTGTTTGTTTTTTTTCTTCTTCAATTAAGAGCTTAAAAGCTCTTATTAAGTCTGAAAATTTAAGTGGTTGAGAAACCTCTTATTATCTTTTATTTCAAATCGTCGCCTACCTACTCTGATCTCTGTACGCTCGATTTCTCTGGATCAACTCTTCTGTCTTGATCTCTCATCTCTCAACTCTGTCAACTGTCGATCCATATCAACTCTCGATCTCTCATCTTCAAACTTCAAATTTCAGACGCAAAAAACAAACAGTCTGATTGATTCAGATTTCAGACTTCAGCACCATCTCTTAAAAATCAGAAATGAATTCAGACTTCAGACTTCAGCACCTCTTAAAAAACAAACGTCACCTAAAAGTAGAGGGAGTGATCAAATCTGTTGTTAAAATAAAAGTTGATGGAGGGAATAAATGTGTTATAAAAAATGAGAATAGATGGATTGGAAGGGTTAATGGACTAAACTACCCTTACTAGCACCATTTTAATTGACGGTGTTATTAGGAGAGATCATATTCATTATAAAAATGAAACCATAGGAATGCCCTTCATTGGAAATTCTTGTAACAAAACTTATTCGTTAATTTATATAAATCACAAAAATCAGATTTGCATTTAACTTTTAATTTATTTACACATTAAATATATTGACGATAATCAAATAAGACGATAATCATAGAACGATAATCAAAAAAGAACCGCAAAAAAGTTACAAACTCGTGAGAACCGATATAAAAATATTTTTTTACATAATTTCTTTTTTCATGAAAGCTTTCATTCAAGATATTGTTTCACATATGTTTGTATTCACCTTAATAAAAAAATTATACGTAATTTTTTTTTGTGTTCACTTAGTGAAACGAAAAATACATGTAAAAAAGCTTCACATGGTGATACAAATATATCTGAAACTATCATATTATGATATAAATATTGATGAAAAAGATCTTATAAAAAATATTTTAAATTAATTCTCACTGATTTATAATCTTTTTATGGTTGCGATTTGATTCAGATTTATTATATAATCATGTAACAATTATTTTATTATATAGTAAAATAATATCGAACCCACGACATAAATATATTGGAATTTAAACAACCCTATTCTTGTAAAATTTCAAAAGTTATAGGGGCTAATTTGCAAAATTCCAAACTACAAGCAGCCAGAATAGCTAACTTCAATAATAAAAAGTCACGGATCTTTAGCAGTTTGAAGCCGAGCCGAGCCGAGCCACTAAGGTTAAGATGACCGTTGCAAATCATTGAAGTGTTATTACACCGTTTTTTTATCCTCTACAGCGACACCCACACAAACTCCCTGGTCCTGTGTACAACATTTATTCCACTTGGTACAACACTTTCTCTTTCTATAAATGCAACACCCTCTTACCAACCCATCCTTCATTTTGCTTCTATAATGGCTGCCTACGTTTTGTACTTCTTCTTCTACTTCTACTTCATTTTCTTCACTCCCACGTCATCAAACTCCACCGCCACCACCAACCACAAGTGGGTAGGTCCCTCCGGCCACCGTCATATCACCGTCGACATCTATGGGTTCGGTGACTACACGACGGTTCAGGCCGCCGTCGACTCCGTTTCCACAAATAACCAGAAGAATATCCTCATTCATATCACAGCCGGTGTTTACGTGTACGTATATATAATTTCATTGATACTTAAAAAAACTATATGAATTATAATGCAAACAAATTAATGATCAGATTTTAATCTGTTTTTGAGTTATTGAATATGAAAGTTTGCATGCAATATCAATGTGGCTAATTAATGGTGACGTCATATGATGATGCATGGCGGTGGAACAGAGAAAAGGTGGTGGTTCCGGCGACTAAACCGTACATAACTTTTGAAGGGGAAGGGAGGAAGACGACGGTGATAGAATGGCATGACAGAGCAAGTGACCGTGGACCGGACGGGCAGCAGTTGCGTACTTATCAGACAGCTTCAGTCACCGTCTATGCTAACTATTTCTCTGCCCGTAACATTAGCTTTAAGGTACAATTTATCTGTTATATATATATATATATATATATATATATATATACAAGTGGTCGTAGTTAAGCTGATGATGAAATGGTGGTGCAGAATACGGCGCCGGCGCCAATGCCGGGAATGCATGGGTGGCAAGCGGCGGCGTTTCGTATTTCCGGCGATAAAGCATATTTTTCCGGGTGTGGATTCTATGGGGCGCAGGATACTTTATGTGACGACGCAGGTCGTCACTATTTCAAGGAGTGTTATATTGAGGGTTCCATAGACTTCATTTTTGGCAATGGTCGATCCATGTACAAAGTAAGCATGCTTTTTTTCGAATTCCTTTACGTTACTATAACAAAATTGGGTTTATAGGACACTCATAATCTCTAATAAGTGTCCCAATAGACTTTTTATAGGACTTAATTTATTGGACAAAAATATAAAGCGTCCTTCTATCTAAAGATGTTGTAATAAGTTTATATGACGCTTTTAGACGTCTTAACAAGTTTTTGAGGACATTTTTGATACAAAATGTCGCATTAGCAACTTTATAGAACATTTTTAAGAAATTGTTCTATAAACTCAATTTTTTATAGGACACTTGTTTTTATATGACAGTTTTTCAAATAGTGTCCTATAAATTTTAACATTCATTGACTTGCTTTTTTTTCCCCCAAGAATTAACCAAACACACAATATTTGGTATCTCATTGTGTAGTATAGACATCATAGACGTATTGTTCCTCCGTGGTAAGGTAAAAAAAATTAATTTCGTGAAATGTACAACCGTTTTATATGGTGTCACCGTGTCTAAAAATTCTTGGGTCATTTTTAGTGGCATGTATATATGAAAGAGGTAAAAAATGAACATTTTCAAAAGACGAGGGGGTGAATAGAAAATATAGGAGTTGAAAAGGCTGCATGTTTTTTTTGTCTCGTGTGCCTTTGTGGGTTTTTGTTTGGTGTCAGCATGCAAGTTGATCTACACGAGTGGTATCCCACTAGGGTACTCATTTTTTCAAAGGACCAAAAGGTACTTTTACATGAAAGCCCTCTAGATATGTAGCTTTTTCAAGGGTAAAACAGTAATTTCATATATTTCGATTGTCGTAAACATCGTCCCGTTTTTTTTTTTTTTTTTTACCATCTATAACGTGAGTACATGTCTGAGGGTGATTCAGGATTGCGAGCTGCATTCGATAGCAAAACGATTTGGATCGATAGCAGCACAGGATAGAAGAATACCAGACGACAAGAGCGGTTTTGCTTTCGTGGGGTGTAAGGTGACAGGTACCGGGCCATTGTACGTTGGTCGAGCCATGGGTCAGTACTCTCGGATTGTCTACTCGTACACCTATTTCGATGACGTGGTTGCCCATGGAGGTTGGGATGATTGGGACCATACGGGCAATAAAAGCAAGTAGGTGCCCCACGACGATTCAATCTTTTATTTTTCGTTAAACCAAAACCATATATTATATATACATTTTCCTAACTGTTATCTTAAAAAATCCAAGTTATCGTTGTAAAAAAAATTCAAATAATATAGAAGTCAATGTAACACATGAAAAACATATATATCTCCTTCAAAGAAATTGACGAAACTACCCCTGGTTAGCTGGGGTGAACTTACAGTTTTAGCCTCGTTTTTAATGACAGGACAGCGTATTTTGGAGTGTACAGATGCTGGGGGCCAGGGGCAGCAGCAGTCCGAGGAGTATCGTGGGCCCGAGAGTTAGATTACGAATCTGCCCATAAATTTCTCGTGAAGAGCTTTGTCAATGGACGACACTGGATTGCCCCCTCTGATGCTTAGATTTTTTCTTCACACCATTATTTATTTATTCGTTTTATTATTATTATTATTAATTTTTTATTAACTTGAATATTCAATTCATTATACGAGCTGATTAATCTCAAGATGACCACCTGCTTTACAAATAGCCGGAGTCACTGCATTTGAACCTCCGTGGCCACAAAGAGATTTATATTCCTCATTGGATTATCTTCAGACACTTTTGACCTTTGGATCTCAAGCTCAAATAAATCAGGCATTACCCTTATAGTTATTATTTTTTTTATATATATAGGAAATTAATAATCTCCACTTTTATATATTTTTATAGATGTTATTGTATTTATTAAGAGAAATTTGTTACATCATTGTTATATATATATATATATATATATATATTATATATATATATATATATATTGATTTGGTTTACACATTTTTTGTATTTTAAGACACAGTTTGAACACTTACTTTATATATTATGCATTTGTTGTATGAGCAGGTCCGGACTCAGAATTTTTTTCAAATGATGGTATCATTTGATTATAAGAAAAAATTATAAGGAAAAAAATTTCAAACAGTGGCATCGTTTGACTATAAGGAACAAATATATAGAAATTTTTTCAATTGGTGACACTATTTAACTAAGAAAATAACACTAAGGGGCCGTTTACCAAACGCTTACTCGGATAAGTGAACACCAAATCATTTTACCTTACCGGATGAATATGGTAAGGATCAAGAATCTTACCAGTGTAAGAGCGAGACAAGTACCAAGAGTCTTACTCGTTAAATGAGGCGATGACTCTTACCACGGTAAGCGCTTATCGGGTAAACTGTTGCATACGATACCGTTTTGGTGGACTAAAATCTTATCCAGTAAGTAAATGATAGTGTTAAATTTACTGGTAAGCGCTTATCGGTTAAGTGTTTGGTAAACGGCCCCTAACAAGATTCGAACTTGGGTTTGGGATGGAATAAAAGCCTTGCAAACGAACTCTACCAAATAAAACTTGTTCTCATTGTAGTTTTAAAATACATACGGTGATACACAACAGATTAATATGGTTGCACATTTCACGAACCTAAATTATTTTACCCTTCGACGAAGGAATAATACGGTGGCACGTGCCACCGTAACCACCATGGTAGGTTCGTCCATGTGTACGAGTTTTACATGATGATCGATATTGTTTTATCTATTAAATGTTAGTAATTTCTCGTCAAATAGTCAACCTCTTCACGAATTTTACACAATAAAATATGGTGTCATTACAATAAAATTGATTTTATTGGACGTTTGAAGTTAAGAAGCATCCTAAAAAATGTTTTATTCAGTTATAGGATCAAACCAAAAAACATCTGATTAAAAGCGTTACAATAGATTTATATGACGTTTTTAAACGTCTTAACAAGTTTTTTATGACACTTTTAAAATAAAATGTCATATTAACTGTTTTATACGACATTGTTTGAAAAAATGTCTTATAAACACAAACTCTTCTATAAAACACGTCTATAGGACACTTCTCAAAAGTGGTATATAAAATAGCTAATAGAACACTTTATTTTAAAAACTACCTAAGAAATTATTATATGCCTAAACACATTCTATAAACTTATTGTAACGTTTTTAGATATGACATTTTATAGTTTGGTTTTATAAACCTAAGTTCTGTAAAGTATTCTATTATGACGTCTAAACAATTTAAGCTACTTATAAAGTCAATTTTATTGTAGTGTGTGTATGTGTATATTCGTTATCTATGAGTGTCTGAGTCAGCTTTCACGCACTTTGATTAATCTCTGGGGTCTTGAGAATAGCCAAAAAATCGTTAATGACCTTGGAGCGATTTGAACTGTTGACCTAATGTTGTGGACATCTACAAAGATGCATATGGAACGTGAAACTATAGCGTCATTCTTGAGCGTTAGCGATGTCTATAACACCACATCAAAGCTCAAAGAAAACTACAAGTATGCAGATTGTCACACTCGTACGTACTGTCTCTTCTAGGGGCAGGACGACATGCACTAACGACTTGTATTATGAACACGAGCAATTAAAAACAAAAGACATGAAATTATCTTACACAGTAAAACTGAAATTGGAATGAAGTCAATCAACTCAACAAAGGCCAAGTATAGATACAATTAGTTTTCAACATACTAACAAACAAAATAACTGGAAAAACTGAAACGGATGCAATATAATCATGTCTAGCTTTAGCACACAACTAAGACTACGTTTGGTACATCGAACATGACAGAACAAGATGAGATAAAAACTCACTGTTACACGTTTGGCGCGATATGGGACAGGAAAAGAACTTATTGTTCCATGTTTGGCGCACCATGGGACATATACAACAATGGTACAAGATGTGACATTGTGTGATAAACAAGGCCTTTTCTTGTTCCACCAAAATAGGTTGAACAAGATGGGACGATGATGAGACAGAAACTAAAATAGTACTAATCTACCCTCCTTTGATATATAACCTTGATATGGTATTTGTTTTAATATTCACCATCGCTAGTCGCAGCCGCCGCCGCCACTAGTAGCAACCGTCGGCCACCTCTACCTCCTTCTCCACTAAACCTCCTCCACCACCTCCACAACCATCATCAACCACCGACCACCACCGTCTATCACCACCACCATTACCACCGGCAACCACCTCCTCCTTGTTAGTGTGTACGCCCAAAAGCCAATAATTTAATGATTTTGTTTGAACATTGTGTCATGATATTTATTAGGCATTGCCTAATTATTATGTTTATGGATTATTTTTTGTTATATTTAAACGTAATAATAACCTCATAATAATGTATTTTAAAATATCCCTAGTTAAGTATTATTTAGGTTGAGGTTGAATTAATACGGTTCGACTAGTGTATGCAGGGATTTGTATAGAGATATAAAATCCACATTTAGATACAAGATGGGATCTTGTGTTGGATGTGACTTGCTACGGGAACGTTTTATTGGATGTCATATGAATGTCATAGACGTTTCTCATGTGGTCAAAATCTAGAAACTAAGGATCGAACATAACAAGGATGACACATCAAAGGGACATAAATTTGTTCACTGATAATGATCATATCATTTGTTGATTAATTGAATCACCAAACTTTAGCATTTGGATAACGATGATGTATTGATAGATGTGCTATTCGTTTATAATTATGAATATGATTTATAATTATTGCCAACGCGATAAAGTCTCAATGAGTCATGTGCATAAAATGTATATCTGAATAAGGAGAATAAATAATTAAAATAGTTTAACTATTTTGTCTTATTTGAATCTTGTTCCATACGTTTTTATGGAATCAGATTCTTTTTGGGACATGATTGACAAGTAGAGACCTGTCGACATGATCGTTATGTAAAGGAAAAGGCAATATGAGATCCTCAAAAAGGATTGAGCTACTTTTCCTGCCGAATACCTATGAGATATGTACTGTTCATTTACACACATACAAATAGAGAGAGGCCATTGCAAATGTTGTTGGTTTTTCAGATGAAAAAGGATCAGTAAGAATTGTTCATAGGACCCTCTCTTTCTCTATGCCTTGCAAATTGTTCTTCCTTTCCTCCAAGAAGTTGGAGACTGTATCTAGCATTCTAGAAGGAGGATGAACTCCTCACTCAATGTAGGACGTCAAGTGGATTCAGTGCATCTGCGTGGATACCGTGGAGGCAATGGACTGAGTTCGTTGCTAGATTCAAATATGACATCAAAGGGTTGTTGGTCGTACTGGTAAAATTTTGAAACACCCATCCTACCCCGTTTCGTATGGATCATTGGAAGGATACGATTATTCTCTGCTGAGTGTATGGCTCATATATCCCAACACGCCTCTACTACAACAATCTCCTCCACAACCTCCATAACCACCATCAGCCACCGACCACCACCATCCATCGCCACTAACATAGTGAGCTAGCTCCACCAACCACCACTGTCTCTACCACCAACACCATGACCATACACCATCTTAACATCATCTACAACCACCACCATCCACTAATCACCACTTCCTCTACTTCCTCAATCATTGTTTTTGCAACAATCTTTACTATACCTCAACCAATTGATAAAGATATTCCAAATTTAATATAACATACTTTTTCCTTTGTACTAATCGGGTTTTTTTTTTAAATTATTTTCAATTATATCAAAATTTCCATTCAAATTTGGTATTATTTTATAAAATAGAAATTGTGTAAAAACGTTTATAAACTGAATTATTTTATATTTACTTTATTTGTGTAATTTATAACTATTATATGATATATAAAATCATTATATAACTTTTAGGGGCAATTTGTCTAGTTCTATCCTATTTAATCCTAGTTGTACGAAATACTAGACAAACACTTATCATCTTCAATCATGTCTAGCCCTGCCCTTTTGTTTAGTCCCATCCAATCCTATTTAATCCTGCCCTCTTGTCATGTCCAATTATGTTCTGTCTAGCTCCGTCTTGTATAGTCTCGTCATGCCCAGTCCCGTCTTGTTCTGTCTAGCGTCATCCTCTTGTCCTGTCCAATGTTGTATAGTCTAGTCCAATAATTTACGCGTACCAAAGGCCCCTAAAGTTTCTCTTTTCCCTTGCCACCAATGCTCATGCCTTCTCCTAAGATACGTATCACTAGTCAGGTGATAAGCTCGTGTGAGTGCATAGTTTCTGTGTTAAAATATCTAAAGCATAGCATGCAAAAACATCATCATAGGTATCGAATTGTCGTTCATACTGATCACATTAAAAAGATCATTTAGAATATACATCATATCGTTGTAACATTTTCATAAGATAGTTAACCATTTAGTAACATATACATGCACATACATATAATCCGTATTGTGACCCCTTAAGCTCATTTGTGTAGTGTGGGACACACGATACACTTGTATACAGTACAAGAAGCCCTAACTGAATTGGCGTCTTGGCATGTGTACCCATACACATACCTAAAATACTGTTCTTCATACATAACATGTATTCAGTTATTGGTCATATAAACTAACCATACAAAAAAGTCACACACATCTCACGATGCTTTTTCTACAGCAAAAAGACCCCTTTATTAAGAAAAAACCAGAAACTAGCGAGAAGCTAGAGATGCACAGATTGCTTACAGAATTTCAAAGGGAGCTAATCCAGTCATTCCAAAATAAGGATCTATCTGTCTTTGATCTAACTTTAATCCAATAAAAAAGCAAAATACTGGATTAAATTGGTAATCTTCGTATTGTTCTTCATCTTCCGCTTGTAAAGCTTCTCATTCCTTTGATAGCGCATGTCAGTTAGACATTTCATTTAAGAGTGTTCTAATAAGGAAACTTGTGTGATCCTAACGTAATTGAATGTTTAGTTACTTGAAAGGTTTAATTTTACTAATTCAGAGTCATACCAAAAATCAAACCGCAAGTCAATGCTACTACAAACTATGTATACTTGGCCAAACTGGTCCAGACTGGCCCACACCGATTGAGACCGGTTACGGCTCGACAGTCTAGGACTGATTACGGCCCGACTGTCTGGAACTGATTTTTTTCTATCATCTCTGAACACCTAGCAGACACATCCAACACGGACATCAGCAAAGGCAACCATGGGGTTTTCTTTTCGTTATGCTTTTGTTATTCAATATATTGTTCCAATCTTTTTAGAGGCCCTGACATCAAGTAATAAATAAAACAAAATATGAAGTTCATACCATATAATATATTGAAAAAAAATCAAATTAAAACAATAAAATATCTCAAAAATAACAAAATAACATATCATATTTACTCAAAACAAAATCATTCTTCTAAGATTTTCCGAAAATCTGAATTGTGAATCGCAAACATAACCTACTCTCTCTCTCTCTCCTCCCAAACCACTTTCTCTCACTTCTTTAAATTCGATGGCAGGGACGGACCTATAAATTTTTTCAAATGGTGGCACCATTTAACCATAAGAAAAAAATATATGGAATTTTTTTCAAATGGTAACAACATTTGACTAAAAAAATACACTAACAAGATTCGAACTTGGGTCTGGGGTGGAATAAAAGTCCTACAAATCAACTCTACCAAATAAAACTTGTTCTCATTGTAGTTTCAAAATACATATGGTGGCACACAACAAATTAATACGATTGCACCGTCCACGAATCTCAAATTTTTACCCTTCGACAGAGAAATAATACGATGACACGTGCAACCTATACTACATAGCTGGGTCCGTCGCTGTTCGATGGTAACATTAAGAGCAAGGTGATTAGGTTTTCTTTTCAAGCATTTACCTCCCTTCAAGATCCAAGGACTCAATTGGGTTAGTCAATCTTGAAGTCTTCATCCTTCTTTGGGATTTTGCTTGGTTTTTTAGGTTTTCACTAAAAACCTAGCAAATGAGTTCACCTTTGCTAAGAGGCCGTTTACCCAATTGCTTACCCGGTAAACGCTTACCGATAGGAGTCAACACTATGATTTATTTTGATGCGTAACATTTTGGTATATCAAAACATATCGAATGCAACAATTTAGTGGGTAAACGCTTACCTGGGTGAGAGTCGTCATCCTCACTTACCGGGTAAGACTCTCCATCATTCTCATCGCTCTTACTCGGTAAGATTCTTGACTCTTCTATGTTCATCCGATGAGGAAATTATGATTATAAATGTGCACATGTGGTTATATTGGACCCTAATCCTAAATCTTTATGCACGTGGATTAGGTGAGTTGTTGAGACAATTATGTTATATCAATTCCTTTCGATTTCTAGTAAGTAGACATTAAAGATCTATTGGGAATCTTGAAGTGAAACTTGGATGGAGTCCTTGAGGTGAAACTCTTTGGAGTAGACACTAAAGCTATATGGGGGTTTGAGACTAAAACTGTGAACCTGAGGTGTAGTCCCAATAACATCATCTTGTGGCAATACTTTTGTGTTCCTACCACCTTGATGGAAACGGGTCTCCCCCGTCATCGAGAGATGTTTATTGTGTATAATGTCCAAGTTGAGACAACATGTTATGGTTCATGGTATTGTACCGCTATTGCTATTGCGGTTCGGATAACACTTTAAATGAACTATCTTGCCTATTTCATGAGTTACTTTGTGTAATTTTACTAGACGTCAAGCCTAACACTTTCTCTTGATCGTTTAAGTAAATTGAGGATACCCACAAATCTCTTGGTGCCTCATTTCTACGTTCTCAATCAAACCCTTCTGCAGCGACTTCCTCTTCCAAACGACTATCTCGCACACCGTCGACTTTCCAATTTCCTTAATCGCAGCCTCCACCGTCTCATTCACGGTGAACGCAACCAGCTTCAGCTTCCCCACCGTCGGATCACCCACCACATGATACAAAAATATAGATGCCATTTAGTTGGTTTAAGATCGATTGATGGGTTTCAGAGGTTGATAAAGAGGCTTTTCTAACAAGGCCTCAGTTTTTGACCATGCTATGGACCATTCCTAAGACCGTCCGGTTCTTTTTCGGACCAGTCATTGGTCTGGAAACTAAAACCAATTCAGACCCGGTCCTTTGCAGTCGTTGGTCCTTTATACTTGAACCGGACAAGTTTTGTGGTTCAAGAACCCGGTCATTGCCCAACCTGAAGGAGGATTTCACTAAAATGTTCGACACAAAACATATCCATTTGTAGAACTGATGAATTCAGAGCATGGTATAACCTTCCACTACATGAAATACAATTGATTATAGCAAGCACTGTTGCTCACTGAAAAGTATGAAAGATCCCATCTTTTCCTACATGTCCAGAAACAAACATCCCCCAAAAGAACAATGTCTTTTTTGAACACATATGTAAATTTAGAACTCAAGTTTACCTGAAACTCCATAGTAGCCAATTATTATTAAACTCCATTGCCAGCTTGTGTTTCTCCTGTTGATACTGGTGCAGCTTGTGGTTCATTTGCAGCATTTTGGGTGCCAAATTCAAGTGGAGCATCTGCGAGTTGTGGGTTAGGGTTCTGGGTTTGATGGGATGGTGGGATATGTGCATCAGGAGGAGCTGAATATGAGGTTGGTGCACCATAATAGGTTGGTTGAGGGCCTAAGGTTTGTGAAAGAGGGTTAGGAGGGTAAAGAGCCTGAACCGCTGTTGGACCATACATGGCTTGGTGGCCCTCGAACCTTTTCAGCTTTGCAACGTGTTTCTTGCCAGCAACATGGCGGTCAAAGACTTCCTGTGTATCGCACTTCACATTGCACAAGTCGCACATCAATGGGATCACTATTTTGGGCTTTGGTGGGCCATTTGCACCCTGCCTCTGCCTCTTAGCACCGCGGCCACCGCCACGACCACCACCTCTCATTTTGCGTTTCATCCACGGTTTCTTTTCTGGGCCGTCGTTTTCCTCAGTTTCTACTTTGTTATCATCAGTACCTACTTTGGTCTGCTTGTCTGCTTCATGTTCAGAACCGATATCAGTTATAGGGTTTTCGTCTTTTTGTGTTTCGGCAGCGGGCTGGAACGCGCCCTTCATATTATGGAGGTTCTTTTTGTGGCGTTTCCCGCTCTTGTGCTGCTCAAGGATTTCCTTGCTGGTGCAGTCAACTCTACACAACTCACACCATGCAATCCGGATAGGTTGTTGCACATTAGGCTGTGCTGAAGATTCAGCTCCTTCTGAGGGTTTTGCCTCCTCCACAGCAGAAGTTTCAGGATGAGAAGATGACTGGTCATGCCTACCTCCCCTACCCCTTCCACGGCCACGCCCTCTTCCATAAGGTGGACCTGAGCCACCAGAACTTGGTGGCCGGAAACCACGGCCACCACCTCTGAATGAACCTCCACCACGTCTATTGCCACCCCTGTAAGGAGAGTGACCAACCTGCAAAACAGTCGAGATTTTAACAGAGACCAAGATGCAAGTGATCAAGAAGCATGCTTCAAACACATTGAGAAATCCAAAAGGCATCATAATTAGGCATAAGCCAGACTATATCTTTTACTGCTTCATTCTTACAAAGTTAACGAAAATTTTAAATTCATTCTTTCATGGACATTTTCTAGATAAACCTAGGGAATTGACCTTTATAGGGTTGGTTTACTTTTGGACATGCTTCATTTGAGGGGGATGCCGAAGGCAGGGCTAGTGACTGACTTTCCAGATTAATAGTAAGGAAGCTTAATCGAACGGAAGCGGAATTCTTCTTCCCCCAATAACCGAATACTTTTGTCTGTAAATACTTATATGTGTGTGTGTGTGTGTAAAAAAAGGTAAACAGAAGACACATATTACTTGCTTGAGTTGCTTCAACCAATAGAAGTCACCATATCATTGCTAACAAGTCTCATGGGCTTTAGTGACATCAGAGGAAGATAAATTGTTCTTATTCATGTAGAAAAACGAATCTATGGAACACCAATTCATTATGTATCAAGGCATAGAAAAATAAATGTTCAAACATATTAATTTTTTTAATTTAAAAAAGAACTTGTCCTATCCAAGGCAAAAACCCCATATTATTAATTTATGGAATCAACTAGATCAGTTATGATTGCAGAGCAAGTTGATTGAAAGAAAAAGTTTCACAAAACACCCCAGCACATAATGGAGATATAATTATGATTGATGTTAAAATATTCAGAGGTTGTAAACTATGAGCCATCACCACAGAGTAAAACTGAGCCACCAAACCACATGGACATCAGGCAGTCTCCACACATTTTTGTACATTAAGACATGCACTTCAGGTGCTTTCCTGTACCAATTCTACTCTTCCTTTCAAATATTTATCCTACCCTTTTTGTCAACCATTATAGCACTGTTGATCTACACAATGTGGTTTATTGTGAAAAATCTCAAGTCTAGCAACAATTTATGTGATTGTGTCTATGGCCTATATAGAGAGTTAGACAACCTGTGTAAACCTGGTACCAGAAAAACAATACAAGTTTAAGTCAAACTAAGCTACTCAAGCAAAACAGATGCTTATAAGAAATTCCCACCACTCATCCCTTGATATTGTAACTTGGTCACCCAGAAATGAGTCAGCTCCCTTCGCTAAACCATTTTACTAATTTCAGTATCAAGTTCTGTCAGACAAAAAAAAATATAAATGAGACCCATGTCTAATGCTCATATCTTCCATTTGAAGCTGAAAGGTCTTCACTTTCAAAGCAAGTAGACATCTCCCCAAAAAATTACAAAACATCACATAGGTTTTGAGAATCACATATGACCAGCTTGAGCAGTGCTTTCATAGTCAAGGGAACTGAAAACACGTCTCAATATGAATCCTGATAGATTGTCGATCAGTCCGATTCTCAAGCATACCGCTAACCTACTTGATGTTTTGGAACAACAGCTTCCTCTTGTCAAATATCATATGTATTACCTTTATTACTCTTTTGAACAAATTCATTCCTCCACCTTCACTACCTTGTTGCCTTTAGCCAGACAGAAAGAGACTAAAAGTGAAAGAAACAACCGTTGTTCCACATCCTCAAATGCATCATTTCTGTTCAGGGCCATTGAGCAGCATGAACCTTAAAGCTCGCTCTCCACACATAACTCTCTAACAAAAACCTGAACAGTTATGCAAGTCCAAAGAGAGCATAAAAAATTCATTCAGTTTGCTTTTATGATGATCTCTCGAAATCCATAATAGATAACAAGCAAAGATGCTTGTTGGTTGAAATCCTGTTGCCCAGAAACATTATTTTATTTTATTTTTATTAACCTGGATATCCAACCCGCTATGCGAGCCGACTAATCCCAGAGCGACCACCTGCTTTGCAGATAGCCCGGAGTCGCCGCATTTGAACCTCCGTGGCCACAAGGGGATTTTTATTCCTCCTTGGATTTGAACCTGGGACCTCCTGGTACTTTTGACCTTTGGAGCCAAGCTCAAACCAATCAGGCACCACCCTTGTGGTTCAGAAACATTAATTTTACAACCATGGAGGTAGCCATGATAGTAATTCTAATGTTAGCATAATGTAAGGCATCCAAATGTTGGAGTAGATGACATAAAATAGGATAATACTAGAACACTGGCTCTATATATGTGAAATTTGTGATTTACATCCGGATCAAATGATGACTTTCTATCCAAAAGGACATTCAATTTGAACCATAACCAGTCAAAGATAAGAATAGGAGGGACACTGTCCGGATGAATCTAGGAAGAACCAATACAGGTGTTTGGTTGTATCAGGTGCTAAATGGTTATGATAGGTGTCCAATTTAACATCCTTCACATTAACTTTGACATAATGAATCAGAATTAAAAGCCATATTTCTTAATGGTGGTGGTGGTTGTGACGGTGATTGAAGAAATAGTTTTTAATTTGATCATGATGACTGGTATGTCTTTATGATGCATTTAATTTCTTTTAGTTATTGATCTTGACAACTAGCATTTTATGTCCACTGTTCCTTCATTTCAAATAACTTTATTATAGCTACAAGTACTTTGAAGGATGCTTATGAACTAAAATATTTCTGTCCTCTTCCTTCGTTAATTTACTTTTGTCATCTATTTTAACAAAAAGAAAATGCATGCATGGAATAAACATACATATATGCACCCACATTTCGGTATTTTACACTGTCAAACTCAAGCACCTGATACACACACTCACTGATGGACTACCTAGAAGCAAACAGGATAGAAACACTTGCTGATGCTATAAGCATAAACGTTTAGGATCCGATATGATGAGATCATCATTAAATTCCAATAACATGCTAAATAGATTATCAGCTATATGCCACAGGCACCTTTCGCTCAGGACATCTGGCTCACAAATGTTTCGCCTACAAACATCATCGGTTAAGATGGTAATGGGTTCATGGACAAAAAGTAGCACCACCAACACTCCTCAGCTTTGCGAGGGTTGATGAGGGAAGTCTTCTTGCTTAGGTCTATGTGGCTCGAACCCACGATCTTCCACTTATAGAGGAGCAACCTTAACCGTTGATCCAAGACTCATCCCTAAAAGTAGCACCAAAGAAAATTGAATTTTTTTGTGACCTCGCAACTGCCAGGAATACATGAACAAGTATGCTGTTCCCCAAACATGTAAATCCTGAACGGTGGACACTTGATATAGTCATATGCTGTTCCCCAAACATGTAAATCCTGAACGGTGGACACTTGATATAGTCATAACATCAATTTTATGCAAGTCAAATTATGCTGTCCTCTACAAAAAACAGCAGGCTTCCAGACTTGATACCTCGTCATGGAAAATTTTGAACAACATATATGTGCAAACACATACATGCACAAATGATTTTCATCACCCTAAATGAAAGCCTTCAGTAACATGGACCCTTCATGTGATCTATTTCATTTACCACATCAAAAGTAAAAGCTTCAGTTCAACATATATGTTAACACAGCTTCTTCAATAGACTGAGCAACATCACAAACTTTCTCAATTCTACATGTAAATGTACCTACTTGCCATTTGTACTTTAGCCAGATATAGGAAAATCCCTTATCAATGTGGTTAATTGTTATATAAAAATATTAGTAAATTCATTTACAGATTCCAATAAAGACCCACATTGTGATATTGCATTTAAACTACCTTCAGCTACACATCTTTAACTCACTATTCGGGCTAGAGTCAAGCCTTGTGCACATATGTATGTAAGTGCAACAATGTGCTAGCCTACCACTAGCAATACCAGGGCAATATCTCTAAATTTAAGCTCCTAATTCCCATTGCTAAAATGGAAGAACTACTCCACAAACAAATGTTAATGCCCAAGTTAAATCAATCCTGAATCAAGGTGATCAAACAGGTTACAAAACAACGGCAACTTTTACTTTTATATCTCCAATAACTTTGAACATAAGATAATTGCTAAAGTAGGCAAAAATGTACAACCAACATACCGGAGGACGAAAAGGACCCTGACCGTAATGTCCCCCACCGGCCATTGGGGGACCATACCCTCCACCACCTATTGCCCTCTCAGCAGCACCCATAGTGCCAGCAAACTGCGTCAGTTGAGACAAGGCTGCCACAGCCGCGGCCGCAGCAGCATTAAGCCCTGGAGGAACAGGGTAGCCAGGATTTGGTTGCGTCCCACCCAAATTTACCTGTTTACTCGGATCAACATACGGATCCTGCACCTGCACATGCCCTAACCCTGATGATACAGATCCTTCATTACGTTGTTGCTCACTCGGCACCGTATACGCCGTAGCCGCCGACGTCTCCGGGTGCGTATACTGATGTTGTTGTTGTTGTTGTTGTTGTTGATGATACGCATTCGAATAATAGTTTTGGTAATAAGAAGCATCGTATTGCTGCGGCTGTGGCTGCTGTTGTTGTGATTGGTCTTGGTAATTGTAATTGTAATAGTACGATTGATCGTAAACCTGGGACGTATCATACGATTGATGAACCTGAGATGGATCATAGGCGGGTGGTTGTTGTTGCACGGCGGCGGCTGCGGCTGCGGCAGCAGAAGCAGATTCTTCTTGTTTCTTTTGTTGAGCTTGATGTTCCTGAAACTGTTTTTGTAGTTGTTCGAGTTGTTGGCGTTGGGCATCGGGGAGTTTGGATAAATCCATTGATGGAGATTGCTTTGCTGCTGGTGTAGATATAATGGAATTAGGGTTTTGTATCAGTTGCGCTCCTCGATTGTGAGGTAACGAAGAACAATCGGATGATGATAATCAGTTAGGGTTCCATGCCACAACACAAATCACAATCATCAAAACCTTCACAATTTAATAAACCAACCTTTTATAGTGTCGTAATTTTTTTTCACTTAAATTAAATGTAAAATTATTGCAATTATTTATTAAAAAATGTAAATAATTAATGGCATTCTTTTAAATAAATTAATTAAAATGGTCATTTTCGACGTATGTTTTTATTTTTAAGTTATTTTTTTTCTAAAATCATTAAAATGTCACTACCTCCACAAGTGATAGCTGCAGTTTATAGAGGAGTTAAAATGCAAAAAGAAAATTCTAAACCAGCAAGAAGATAACAAATCTGTAAATGTCCCGACACCTCCGCAAGTGACGGAAGTGCAAGTTGTGGCCCTAAATCTATTTTACAGATTTGGTTCGTACACTTGCGATCTAATTCAGAAACTTCCTTTTATTACACTTTGACCCTTCTATGAGTCTACTAGTCGTAAAGCCCCAGGATTTGATGTCGTACACGTTTTCACTTATCAACAGCGATGAAAACAAAACTAAAGCAAGGTGGATGCAAAAAGTGGTAGAGAGAAAGAACGAATGGAAGCAAAGATCGCAAAGAGAAAAAACTGAATTTTCTGGTGTGTTTTAGGGTTGATTTCAACCAGTATTTATACTTAGTGAAACCCTAAAACCCCACGATTTCATCTCCCATTTTTCGGATGATCATGGGGTAGTTGGAGGATAATCCTCCAACAATAATTATCCCAAAAAAACGTGTTTAAATTGGTTTAAAAACCGATTTCAAAATCAATTTTGCATCTCTACGCTGTACCAAAAAGATACTCGGAGCTCGGGACAAGCCTCCTTCTGCTCCGATGCATTGTTCAAAATGCGCCTCCTTGGACCACTATAAAAGACAATTGATTAATAAATGACAGAGATAAATGGTTTAAAAGATAGTTTTTATTGATATAAAGAATGAATTTTCAAATACATTTTTGTAACGAGAAATAATTTGAAAATACAATTTTGTAGCGAAAAGAAAAGGAAAAATGCTATATTTTAATAAATAAAAAAAAATGAAAACTACAAAAATTGTCGTTGTTGTTCACCAAAACTCTAGCTTTTGTCAACAGAGTTGAACCTTATTGTTTGCATTTTGTTATGGATTTTGTCTCGGGCCTTAAATGACGTCAAGACCCTCCGTTAAAGGGAGCCACATGCCCTCCGTGTGAGAGTCATATAGTCATCTTGAATGTCTTATTCCGATTGCTCCCTAAGCAAGTCATTGGCACATCTCATCTCTGCCATGACGACATCCATGAGTTTGCATATTTAAATCTGACTTTTTTCGGAATATTTGTTATATTAAGTGTTCTTTGTTGTCGTTAACGGTGTTTTACTAAGGAATTCTGAATAACCCGAACCTCATTCAGTTTGAATGGATTATTCGACTTTGGATTTCTTTTTTATACTCTAAGTTAGCCCAAATTACCTGACTTTCGGAATCCGTCACTGCATAGTTGGGTTGTTCACAATTTGACAATCATTTGGTGCAACAAGTATGAATGAACAACAGTTGCATACAAAAAAGCAAAAAGGAAGGACACGTCATATATCCCTAAAATGAATCAATGCAAATACTTAGCATTGTGGATTATTGCTTTTCGGTTTGTGATCATGTACGTTTATAAGTCGATAGATGCAGGGCATCAAGATCGAATCGAAGAATGTTGACGAGTATGTCTGATCAAAGGGTTAGAATGTTGGAAGATCGATATAGGGTGAGGGTAAAAATTATCACTAATTTTGTGAAGAAAATGTATAAAAGGGTGTGTTTGCGTAAACCCTACGAAGATGCATAAAAGGATTAAATTCCTAAAGAAATTTGTGTGGTCGATAAAGGGTTTGAATGAGAATAAAACAGGGTCTCTTGAATATAATTATAAAAGAATCACATTCATTATATCATCTGTCTCTCTGTCTCTCTTTGTTGCTTAACCTTGATGATTTTCAATCAGTATTGTCTTCCTTATTTGATTCAGATGAAAGAAAATGCAAATTGATGGTTTATGTGGAAAGAGGTGACAAGTGATAAACACTTGCTTAAAGAACCATTGGAATAAGAGAAGTAAAATGACTATATTAACATCATATCATATAGGATCACTTTAATATAGAGTCTAAAGTAACGGTTGTCAGAGTAAGGGACGAAATTGTAATTTCAGAACACTACGAATAAAATACATGAGAGGCACTAAGGGCAACTTTAACTGAATCTAAAGTAACAGTTGTTATGGTCAGGGACGAAATCGTAATTTTGAAACTCTGATTGAAAAACAAGGATTTCGGTATATCACATTGACGACTTCTGTAATTTACTCTTAACAATTAAACCGTTAAAAATGACCAAATTCCCTCACATACCTTGTACGTGTAGTGCATGCACCTAACAGATAGTCTTAACGGTCCTTAGGGCCAGGGACACAATTTTATAACAAAATACAAACAATAAAGCTACCGGTGTAGCTTCAAAAGTCTAAACCACATGGTTGGTGCATGATTGGTTTGAGCTTAGCTCCAAATATCAAAAGTACCAGGAGGTCTCAGATTCAAATCCAATGAGGAATAAAAATCCCCTTGTGGCCACAGAGATTCAAATGCGGTGACCCGGGCTATCTGCAAAGTAGGTGGTCGCCCTGGGATTAGTCCGCTCACATAGCAAATTGGATATCCAGGTTAATAAATAAAAAAAGTCAATAAGGGACGAAAACCAAAGTTTTGATAAACCAAATGGATATATCAATCACACATTTGAAATATTTGGGACAAAAAGACTAAACAAAAACAATTTAGTCGAGGAATATTAATCATTTTGAGTCATGATTGATGATTTATTATGATTAATTTGGTTAAAAATGCTATAATTAATATAAATATTATATAATTAAATAAAAACAAAAAATATATAAAATTACAGTCACCATTTCATCTATTTTTCCCAAACACTAATTCACTTTGAGGTTCTTGGAGGAGGGACACAACTTCTTCCTCAATAAATGAACAAATGTACTCAACTGAACTCAACTGAACTGCACAGTGGGAGCTCTTTCTTTTGCTATCTCTGCAGAACCACCACTCTTTAGAATTTAACAAAAACATATCTCTAACAAAAGTACAACCAAACAACTAAGTATACCCAATTGCATTTCAGTATACAAATGGTTATAATATCAAAAAGAAAAAAGAAAAAGAAAAACCCTTCTTGTTTGCTCTAAAGTTCAACCTCTTGGAGATCATCATTCGACGAGTGTGTTAACCCAATCTTGTTTGGCGTGAACATAGGTGGAGGAGCCATACCTGAAACCCCTCCATATGGTTTGAATTCACTGTTACCAGAAGCCGATAAATCTTCATTTGCGCTTCCACTCCATGAAAGTGTTCTTCGTGAATGAAGCAGGATGGGTTGATTGGTGAATGATGATGTGGAAGTGGATGCTGATGTAACTCCTTTTGACATATCATCCATGCTAGCAAATCTTGGCATGCCCATTGCTGCTGATGGGCTGGGACTGGGGCTGGGGCTGGTTCGAGAAGAAATTGAGGGTGTTTGGATACTGGGTGTGGTTTGTGGTTGGAAGTTATCAGGTGTAGGATCGGCTGGCTGTTCAGCTGAGGGTGCAGCTGTGGGAACGAAGAATTTTGGGTTGGGACTTGTTTTTGGTTCGATGGTAGGGACCGAAGGTGATTGGAATAAGCTGGTTGGGTTGCCACCACCTTGGTTGAAAGTGTCAACATACCTGTTGAAACCATGTCAAAACTTCAATAACGCCGAGGTTTTTGAAATAGAAATTGGGTTAGCTTGTAGATCAAATCACTTACAGTTCATATAAACCAAAGAAAACCAAACAAACCCGGTTTATACCATCCGAATGTGGGGTCTAGAGGGTAAGATATATACAGACCTGACATCTATCCTAAAGATTAGAGCGGTTTGTTTCCATGCAAAACCCAGCATGTGAAATGTGTGTGAAAGAGAGAAAGTTCGCCTTAGATACAGTTCATATCATAGGGAGAATCATGTCATTTCACTTTGAGATGAAGGGGGCAAGAAATATTATCTTTAGACTGTAAAAAGATTTTCCTAATTAGCTAGTAATGAATTGAAACCTCTATAAACTGAATGCGGAAACCATTTCATTAGAAGCCCAAGATTCGCTGCTGTTTATTGGGGTCGTCTGCAAGTTCCTTATCTAGGTGGACCAAGAGACCACAAAATCCCCTTAACTAACTTGACTTTAATCTACAGTTCTATCACCAGACAACGAGCCCAACATGGAAAAAGGAGATTTGAAAATGAAAATCCCTCGTAAGCCTTGAATTTGACTCCACAACTTCCATGGCAAGTTTTTTACTGTTTTAAGAATTCAAGCTCAAATGAGCAGAAGACGGACGGGACATCTAAGAAAATATATTAGGGCATCCACTTCACTCTCTTTTCCTTCTCTTTCATTTTTCAACACTTGTTTTTGTGCGAATTCCCACTGTAAGTGGCAGCTATACCTAAGGCCATGTTTGGCAACCTTAAGGTACCATATTTTTCAGCGTATTGAAAAAGCCCCGTTTGGTTAGCTATAAGCTAGCTTTTGGAAAGCTACTTGAAGTAGCGTTTCAACAAGCTCCAGGGGCTTTTCTCACTTTCTTTTCAATTATACCCTTGTATATTTTTCTAATTAATATTTCAACATAACCTTTTAGATCATTTTATATTGTCATCTAGCTTATCTGCTATTTTACCAAACATGACTACTTTATCAGCCAGCTTATAAGCTAATTTGCTTACATACCTTCGGCAGCCAAACGGTCTTCCAACATCCCTCTCCCACTCTTTATCTACATCTATTAGTACATATAAATGCCCGTGTATGCACAAAGGTTCCAAGCTACCTCATTTAGGTACAGATCTTCTCTTATAACCAGTGCACTCAAAGCTCTAAGTTGGAGATGACAAACCATCTCAAGTGACATTGCTTATGTTCTCTCAACTGGTGTAACTTTCTAAATAATGTCATTTCTGGTCCTATCTCCAGATAGACCAAAAAATGAGATTAAAAAAGAGGTTGGCTTTGAAGGGCAGTGATGGTGACATGTCTTTAAGGAGGTTTTTCATATTAATTTTATTTTTCTAAAAGAGTACAAATAACCTTTCAAATTAAGCAGCGGGTGCAGAAAGGGAAATTGGTGGTTGGGTCAAACCAGTGTGGCAACACCAATACTGGAGAAGATGAATGTCGTCATCATCTACTCCGGCAAGGGTGGTTTAGCGGTGTGGCTAGGGTTCAAAAAGCCGAGCCATGGAGCGATATGGCGCAAGACACATCTCCACTGCTCCAATTTCACCAACCATTTTTGGTGCTCGGAAGCTACCTCTCACTGCCCCAGAAGGTATTTGAGACTCCAATTGGTCGGTTTTAACCAAGAAATGTTTTCCCATAAGATAGTGCTTCCATTTCTTGACTGCCAAAACAATTGCCATCAGTTCTCGCTCATAAACGGACTTAAATTTGCTGCTAATTGGCAGGGCCTGATTAAAATAAGCTATGGGCCTCTGTTGTTGCATCAATACCCCCCCCCCCCCAAATCCCTGTTCTGGAAGCATCTGTCTCCACTGTAAATTCCTTTTCGAAATCCGGCAGGGCTAAAACCGAGGAAGTTGTATCATAGCTGCCTTCAATTGTTGGCAAGCCTGTTCGGCCTCAGGAGTCCACTCGAAACTGTTCTTTTAAGCAACTTCGTTAGAGGTAACGCCATCCCACCATACCCTTTAACAAAGTGATGTTAATAACCTATTAACCCCAAAAAAACCACGAAGCTCCTTAATAGTTTTTGGCGACGGTCACTCCATTGCTTGAACCTTTCCAAACTCCGCTTCGACTCCTTTCTCCGATATCACGTGCCCCAAATACTCTCCAGATGTTGCCCGAATACGCACTTCTTACTGTTTGCTACTAATCGATTGTCACGAAGTATTTTGAGAGCCAACGATAAGTGATGCCTATGTTCCTCCTCGTTACAACTGTAAATGAGGATGTCGTCAATAAAAATAAGGATAAACTTACAAAGGTGAGTTCGAAATAACTTGTTCATGAGAGCTTGAAATGTGGCAGGGGCATTGGTAAGGCCGAAAGGCATTACCAAAAACTCAATGTCCTTCAAGAGTTCAAAAGCCGTCTTTTCGATATTGCTATCCTTCATTCACATCTAATGATAACCCGATTTGAGGTCCAATTTTGAGAAAATTTTCGCCCCATGCAATTCATCGATCAACTCTTCTACAAAGGGAATCGAAACATGTTGGGTACCGTGGCTTGGTTGAGCACGCGGTAGTCCACACAAAACCGTCAACTACCGTCTTTCTTCTCGACCAACAACACGAGGCTCGCATAAGAACTTTCACTAGGACGAATGACTTGGGCAGATAGCATTTCTCCTAATGATTTCTCTATTTCATTTTTTTGCTCATGTGAGTACTGATACGGTCGAACACAGATGGGTCCTCGATTTTGGGAGCAAATGTGGTGTGATCTTGTTGTCTCGTAGGTAGTAAGTGGATGCGAGGTTCAAACACGTCTTGGTAATCTCCAAGCACCTTCTGCAATATCGGACTAGTCTGTGGTTCTTTCCCAACATCCTCCTCTTGCAACAGATACAGATCCAACAAACTGCTTCCTTAGTGGATTTCCAATTTTTTGTCAACGATTTAAAAGAGCGGATTTTTGAAGACCATGATCCCCTCGTATGATTATCTTTGCTCCATCAATCTTAAATTTCATTTGTAACGCCTTCCAATTTTCTTTCATATCGCCCAACGTTTCCAACCACTGGTATTCTGAGGATCACGTTAGTACTTCCCAACTCCAATGGTAAAAATTCAGTGTTAATCCGCATTTGTGGGGGTAACAGCTCGACTCCTCTGCACACACCCCTCCTATTTACCACTTGGCCAGTGTCCAGTGTTTCGTCCACCTTTAGTAATTAGTTGAGTCGTCAAACCAGATCCTTGGATATAAAATTATGGGATGCGCCACAATCAATGAGGATAGTCACCGCCTTTCCGCAGATGTGTCCCCGGATTTTCATGGTCCGTGGAGATGACAGCCCCACCACTGAGATCAGGGATAGCTCGATGGTTGGATCTGGTACCGTTTGCCACCCGTCGATTTCCTTTTGATTGAGTTCCCCTTCTTGTTCATCTAACTATGTGGGATCATCCTGTAGTAGGAGCAATTATAATTCCTTTTTTTATATTTGTGTCCTACCCGATATTTTCGTCACACCGGAAACAAAGGCCCTTCGCTCATTTATCTAAGAGTTCTTCCTCGGTTAGCCTTCTAGTCATCCCTGTTTCAGGTCTGATGGTTGTTGCTATAAGGTTGTCCGTCCTTTTTCCCAACATCGATGGAACTCTCTTGACATTAACACCATGGGTCGGAGTCGTTCTAAATGCCGAAGTCGGGAAATTAGGGGTGGGTTTATAAGATCCACCAGTGACTCGATTATCCCCAAGTAGTCGTGAATTCATGTCCTCAACTAATTGGGTTGTCTCCAGAATTTGGGCCAGACGTTGTGGCCTTATCTAACCTCGGGCTAAATGATCGGTTTGAGACCATTCATGAAATTCCTTTCCAACACCTTCTTCGGAAGGTCTGATAAAGACGACGCTAAAAGTTCAAAGGAATGACGAAACTCTCGAAGAGTACCTGTTTGCCGGAGGGCTAGAAGTTGCTCAAGGGCGGAACCTCCATCGGTCAGTCGAAAACGATTGATGAGTTGTAGTTTCAATTCCTCGCAAATTAGAACTGTACGCCTCCTATCCGCCCAATGAAACCAAGCGAGTGCTTCTCCTTCCATACGGATTCCAGCGGTCGCGACCTTCTCTTTCTCTTCAAAGCGTTGAAGAGCGAAGTAATTTTCAGCCCACAATATCCACCCATCAAGATTGATTCTGCTAAACAACGGTAATTCCACTCGATGTAATCTCCAATCGGCCAGAGAGGATCCTGGATGTGGAGGTTTACCGGTTCCTCCCGTATCTAAGTGGACGAAGAACGGAGAATTAACACCCCTTTGGGGTGCAATTCTGGACCTCCTCCTGAACAAAAATCCTGAAACGACCCTCCGGTTTGAGTGGAATTGTCAGATCTCGCTTGGAATAGCGAATCAGTTTGCCTATAATTGCTTGAATTTCTTGTCTCGCTTGTTGTTCCCCGCCTCGCGATTGCAAAGCACTTTCACATCTGCTCTTATTTCTTGAACGGCTTCTTTCAGAACTTCTATGCGCTCTCCTTGAGTCTTTGGTGCCATGGTCGATCAAGATCGAAGGCTCTGATACCAACTGATATGAACTAGTCGGCTGTTTGTATTCCAATTGCTCAATTGAGGAACGATTACAAGAAGGAAGATAATTTTGGTGTTTGAGAGCCGGACCTCTCCAAATCAAAAAGATTTCAAAAAGAAAACCAATGCCCTACTACGATGCTATCCAATCCTAATAGAATGTTCCTAGCAAACTTGGACAAATAAAATTACCAAAATTATAGAATACTGAAATTACTCCTGGACTTTCCTTATTTACAAATGGCTCCTTTTCTAGAATATACTTTTGAAATCAGTGGCTTATCAGGATGATGATAAGGTCTAGATAGCCATTAAATTACTTGTCAAATGTGAATGATCTTAAACCAAGGAGATATATAGATATATATATATATATATACAATATCTACAGCTTACCCTACCTACTACAAAAAGCCTATAGGACACTGTAGTTGGTTCTTCAGACAAGTGTGGTCACAGGTTCCTTAGACATCATTGAAGAGATGTGAAGGTCATTTATACTTTAATCCTTGCAGAGGGAATGCAATGCTTATCCAACTAGTAAAAACTTCAGTCAAATCAACTGCATTTCAACATACAATATTATGAACAGAGCAGTAATATAAGAAAGAGATAAACGTATTCAGTCACCTTGCTCGAACCCCCATCCTTCCACGTGCAGAAAATTGGTTTGAGGTGGCTGGAATTGGTGGAATTCCTGAGCTAAGACTTGGGGGAGTTGGGCTTGCAAAGTCCGAGCTCATGCTGCTGACAGATTCAGTTCTTAAAGCACTCTTTAAATTATAATCTGATGTTCCATTCTGGAAAGTTGCCATTGTTGGTGGTGGAGGAAGGGCTGCTTCCTCTGCTGGTGGATCAGTGCCTTCCTCTACCCATCTCTTAAGTTTATCATCGTAATAGAATTTATTAGTCTCACCCAATTTCGCCTACAAACATAAATGTGAATTTGAAAAAGACCGAAGGCAAGACAAAACAAAAAACCCAACTTACAAGAGCTTTAAGAATGATGTAAGAGTACAGGAAGGAAAAGACAAAACATGTGTCTGCATCAATGCGCATACCACCTTATATGACAGATTTATTAATTAATGGTACCTGTTTGTCCTGGCGAGTCTTGAGAACCAAACCCACAGTCTTTTGGAAAAGATGGGAGCCAAAGCCAAAGCGACCAAATCGTGAAGTATTCCCAGAGGCTTTACTTCGTGAATCCGCGGAGTTTTCTTTCGACGTGTCATCCTGGTCCTACATCAAGTTTTCCACAATCAATCTCATATAATGAGAGCAGTTATTTGCCTTTCATTAGAATATATTTTTCCTGCATAGCACGAATAAAGAAAAAGAATTTGGCACACAATCCTACCAATTTATTGGTGAAAAGAAAACGGAAAATGGGATTAAACGAAATGACATGAATCTGTATCACAACCTGCCTGGGTGATCGACCAAAATCAGGTTCTGAAGCACTCCTGTTATGCATGATCCCTCTGTTGTTTCCCTCAGCCTGATTGATGGGCTCCATAGATGCAGATGGCATCAATGATGACATTGCCATTGTTGATTGACTAGTAGATACTCTAGGGCCCTTGGGTTGGTGATGGTGGTCATATTGGGCACTGCCACCAGATGTTGATGGAATAGGTGGTGGTAGGCCCCCAACAACACGATGTGCGGTGCTATCAAAAAGATTGAGCAATTTACCAACTAATTTACCAGGAGCTAAGTTTGTGAACCCACCCTGGGAAAATGGAAAAAGGAGGATTAGAACGAAGATATTTTACTTCTAGAGATAGTTATCAATAACAATAAAAAAGTGGCGAACTAGAGTACAAACTCGCACCTGTTGGTGAGTTTTTATTCTATCCTCCAAGGAGATAACCAATTGTCTCCATGTTTCTACCTCAGGGGCTCGTCCAGTTTTTAATGATTTTGATACCACTTGACAGTACCTGAATTAATACGACATCTTCTTCAGGGGAAAACACAAAAAGAAGTAAAAAAGATCATGAACTAAGAAAACATTATGATTTCCTATACAGCTATACGTACTTTAAAGAGTCTGACACTCTTCCAACTTCAGCCAACATGTGAGCGTATATAAGCTTATACGGTTGAAACGGTAGCAAGGTGAACTGAGAATTTCCAAGCAGCTTTGAATATTCATACACCTCTGTCCTCTGCTTGCATTCACAATTACGAGGTATAGTTATTTCAACAAACCATATAGGGTCTGGTCGAAATTTCCATAAAAAAATTTGTGTTTGAAATTTTTAGAAAAAGCCAACTATAAAATTATGTGTAGAACCTACTTGGAAAACTTTGTAACTTAGGGGCCGTTTACCGAACACTTACGGGGTAAGCGCTTACAGGCAATAGTCCACCCTCCCTTACCTTATCGTGTAACATTCCCGGCAATCAAAACGGATTGATGGTAAGCGTTTATCCAGTAAGTGTTTATCGGGTAAGCTCTTTTCTGAAAAATTCTCAATACATACTCTTTTGGACATTAGTAATCATTACTTGATATTTGGGACTTCAACTCCGTTGCTATTCTGTTCTTATTAGAAAGCATTTTAGTTACTAATTATTTGTCAAACATTTTTATTAAACTGTGTGCCGAGTCAAACATTGCATTTTTTGGGACGAAGGGAGTAGTATAACAATAAATGTATCCTAGCTAACGGACACCATCAAAAATGATCAGCTGGTGTCTAGCATCCATGCTTCTTGAAGCAAAGCTTAATACATTGATCTTGAAATGGTGTACGTCCCAATCTGATCATCAACCTTGTTAGCGTTCTTTATTAAACAGCTAATTGTATTACTTTTCAGAAACAGATGCCATATTTAAAGAAGATAACATGCACGTAATGTACTAGTTAACGAGCCAAGAATATAACAGAATCATATAAAAAAGCATGGACATCAAGAATGGGGATAACTCTGGAAAAGAACTAGCAACAGGAGATGAGGTGACACCTGAATAGCCTCTGGACAGGCATATGTTCGGGGATGATTCCAGTGATCTGCACCAATGAGACACAGTCTAGCACTGTCTGAATATGGTTCGAAGTTTGCTTCTGCGACTAAGTAGCAAATGTGTGCCGCAATAATCTGGATTAATTTTTAAAGAACCACAGACCCAAATCCAAAGATCAAAATCATGGGAATTAATACATTCACATATGGTCAGCTTCAGTAGATTATAATGTGAGGTACTTACATTACTCCTTTCCTTCCACAAACAATCTCCAAGATGAATAAGCACCAATTCATCATCTTTGGTTCTGTTGGCAGTGACCACAGCCAAATTATCCTCCCAGTCATCAAGCATACCATTAACACTAAGTTGAGCCTATTGCAAAGACACAAGGGATATGTAAAGTGAAACACATGTGCGTAAAAGATGTAATATTCAATATGGAAGAATGGGTATGGTCCAATGACAAAGCAACATTGCTACATGATTAACCGAACTAATCGCATTACCTGTGCGGGCTTTTCGGACATATTTACAGCACCATGTATGCTACCATCTGTTGTAGCATCGGGCGCAAATACATCTGCGGGTTGACCGGCAATAAGCAGGCATAATGTCCGTAAAGGTGATCCCGGTACTAACTGGTGAAGAGCCATTTTCTTAACTGTATCCACATAAAACTGCAATACAAGAAAACCAACCCCATTTCACAAAGAAAGAAACCAAATAAATTCAATAACAAAATCACACTATATAGATAGTTTATCTCTTGAGAAAAAATCAATCAAGCAGAAAGAACAGTGGAAAGAGGAAGCCCAGAGATGAGAGAGAGAGAGAGAGAGAGAGATACCTGATCACCAAGTTGTGCTGCAAGAACAAGTGCCGGCCCCCACAATTGACCTTCTTGTGCACGAAGAAGGGCCTCTTTCTTTCTACCAGAAACAAGCAGAGTTTGGACTTCAGCAGCGGTTTCCTAAATCATAATACATACATAGGCATCGGAAGAAAAAGCAATTCCGTTATGCGCAGAACAATTAGTGCATCTTATGATGTGATGCATTTCTAATAGGGGAACAAATAAAGGACGACAAATACCCGGATCTGTCCTTCTGAAGGCACTTGTTGCAAACAGTGCGCAAAAGCACCATAATTGTTGTATTCTGCACTGCCCTTCACGGATGCAAACAGTCTAGCAACAGCTAATTCTGGAGCATCATTTTCCTAGTCAAAGCATCAAAATACCAATTTTATTTTTACTTTGGTAGCAGAAGACTTGTCTATTCATTTATGTCATCTAACAAATGCAAATCTAACCTGAGTTGAGCTGATCAGTATGAATAGCAAAAACACAAAAGTTAACTATGACATTAAGGGTGCGTTTGGTACGTGGAACAGGATAGGACAGGACACACTTGTCCCATGTTTGGTGTGTTTTTAAGTGGAACTAAGTGGAACCCGTGTGGGACAAGCTTGTCCACCCTCAACCCCTGGAACTAAGTGGAACAAGGTAGCATTTTACTAATATACCCATCTGAACCCTCCCTCCTATCGCCTTCTCCTATCGCCTACACAGAGCCGGTCGCTCCATCTCGCCGGCTGTACAAACATCTCGCCGCCCGACGAAGTCGCTTCATCTCGCCGGTCTTCCCCGTCGCTCCATCTCGCCGGTCTTCCCCGTCGCTCCATCTCGCYGGCTGTACCTTCATCTCCTTCCCGACGAAGTCSCTTCATCTCGCCGGTCTTCCCCGTCGCTCCATCTCGCCGGCATCTCCTTCATCTCGACGGCTGTACCTTCATCTCCTTCTCGACGATTTGCTGTGTATGATTTGCCCTAACTCGACTGTTTGATTCGATTTGTTGTTCGATTTTATGTGTATGATTTGCTGTAATGCTTGAATCGATTTAGGGTTTTGATTCGATTTAGGGTTGTAATGCTTGATTCGATTTAGGGTTTTGATTCGATTTAGGGTTTTGATTCGATTTAGGGTTGTAATGCTTGAATCGATTTAGGGTTTGAATCGATTTATGGATCTGTTTGCTGTTTCTATCGATTAGGGTTTGAATCGATTTATGGATCTGTTTGTTGTTTCTATCGATTAGGGTTTGAATCGATTTATGGATCTGGTTGTAATGCTTGGTAATCTGCATCATTAGCAATTCAAATTAGGGTTTTGATCGAAATTTGTCACTGTAAAATTGATTGAAGTTGAAGTTTTTAGGGTTTAGAATCTGATGGTAGATTAATTTGATCATGGTGGTTAGAATTCTAGGATTGACTCAATAGGGGTAAATTGGTCATTTTAACCAGTTCTGTCCAGTCCTATCATGTCTTACCAAACGCTGAACAGCTGTCCTGTCCTGTCCTGTCCTGTTCTGTCCCGTCCTGTCCTGTCTGCGTACCAAACGCACCCTAAGGGGTTGTTTACCAAATGCTTACCCGGGTGAGCACTTACCAAGTCACACTACCTCACTGGATGGATATGGTAAGGACGAAAAATCTTACCCGGTAAGAGCGAGACAAGGACCAAGAGTCTACCCGATAAGTGAGAGCAACGACTCTTACCACGGTAAGCGCTTACCGGATAAACTCTTGCGTACGATGTCGTTTTGGTGGACCAAAATCTTATCCTGCAAGTAAATAATAGTGTTTAAATTTTATCGATAAGCACTTACCGGGTAAGTGTTTGATAAACGGCCCCTAAGTCTGAGTATTAGTGTAACATCAAAAACCCAATAATTCATATTGGCCTCTATACATCCAAATAATGAAATACTCAATATTCTAATTCTCAGACATCCTTGAGCACCATGCTCTTTAACTGGCATCCATGAGATATCCTAGCCAAATATAAAAAACTACAATGAAGTACAACTTCTGGCTTATAGGAATTGATCATATGTTTCTGCCAAGAGGAAGAAAACACATTTACGTCACACATGGTGGCTCTCTTGGCTAGGCATGTCCATGCAACTTTTAACTATAACCTACTGGAATCATCAATGACATGTGGAGTTCTGATTAACCAATTTTGATGATCGGTGAAATAGATCAAGTCTAGATACTTTGAAGAATCAAGTAAAAAAATTTCTAAGCTGTAACAGTTGAGCCCCCAGTCTCCATGCTACACAACTTTTCTCCAAAAGGGTCCCCTTCTTACTCGCATAGTTTGCTGGTAGTCATAGTGGCCACCTTAGAGAAAAGAAACCAGTTTGAAAATTCCCACTACAAATTAGAACTACAATGTCTGAAGCAATACAAAGGCAGGCTTAACATCACAAAATTGGTGATGGTTAAAAGAGCTTTAAGCTCAGAGACCTGAACTACAAACTGACAAGCTAAAGGCTTAAATCAACAAAAGAACCCACATTTGATCTTCTAGCACCCCCTTTGCAAATGTTAAATAAAACTAACAATAATGTACTTCACATCAACAAATTAGAAGTTTAGAATGATGTTACAACTTATAAAATTATCAAAGTACGATAAAATAAACCTAGTAATAATAATTCAAAAGCCTAGACTTGTGCTTACGTATAGCATATATGCTAATAGTCTTGCCCGGGGCATTTCCATCTGGATCCCTATTAGTGATAGATTAGCACATTTGTGGCCAGACCTTGAAAAGGTATTTCAGACAATCAAATGTATGACATTCAATTTAATCCTACAATGGAATCATCAGCTACTTATTTCTTACTTTTTTGTTTTAATTAAAATCAGAAATTTATTTACTTTGGCTTTCAACTTGTGGTATACTAGTATATATTTACGATTAGACACGGGTCACAGGCTCCCGAGTGTCACAGAAGCCGGCTCTAGAAAATTACTACAAGGAAAAAAACGTATGAACAACTCTATATAAGAGAAAATAACCACTGGATTAGATGGATTCAATGAGTCATGGATCAGAACACATTCCAAATACTACGACAAATTTTTATGAATGACATTTCAGTCGGCCCTAAGCAACAGCATTCAGCATACCACAAAATCTGCTACAGTGCAAATTATGATTGCGGATAGACACATAGAGAAAACTCCAAAGATAACTGGTTTTTTTCTTTTACCTTTAATGTAGTGTCTGAGCCAAAAGGAGAGCGCAATTTTCCATAGTGCTGCAAAGCTATTTTCAGCAAGGAAAGGAGCAATCTTAGAACTTCCCCTTGCCTATAATCTACATCAGAAGTTCCAGAGTGTGTGATTCTCTCATCAATCCATCGGTTCAACTCTTTACCACCAACATTTCCACCGGCCAGTGGACCGGGAAAGGATTGCTGGCAGAGAGAATGGAAATAGTCATGCACACTTGCCCCACTGCTTGGCACATCAACTCCTCCAGTAACAGCTTCTGCTAAGTTAAGAACAGAAATTGACCCAGGTTTTGAATCCTTCAAGAAGACAAGCAAACACTAGATGGTGAATAATAGCAAAAAGAATTGAAAGAGAAATATAGGTGGATCAAAACCAAAATACTAATATATGACTAACAAGGATGATAAATATACAGACAAACCTGGCTTCCATAGGATGCATTTACAAAGGCAGTACTATCTTTCATCACAATCAGCTTCCCACCAAAGCCAAAAGTAACCAATGCATGAGGAGGACGGCCAGCAGATGACCTTCCTGCAGTAGATGCATAAGATATTTGATGGCCACTCTGAACTGGTTGCTGGGAATAACTTAATTGGTTCTGATTGCCATAAGCCTTTGAGACATTCATCATCTCATTTTGCTCCAATGGCTGACTGAAGCTTCCCCTATGAACAAACGATTGAGACCCAGAAACAGGGAATTCATTATTAACCTGGCTAGCTTTGTTAAAAGACGAAGCAGTTGTCCCGTAGCTGTAAGATTGCTGCTGATTAACATGGTTATCCACCTGAAAATTAGTGCCATAGTGATTTGATACTTGTTGGTTGCCTTTAAAGTCTGACAGAGGTGCACTATTGGCAGCAGTATTAGGTTGCCACATAGTTGAACTCTGTTGTTCGGCATTACTGAAAGATCCATTCCAGTTATAATCTTGTCCTTGGCTGCTAAAAGCTTCAGATCCAGACTGTTCCAACTCACCCTGCCCACCAAATGTTTTCTGATCATTACCATAGTACGTATTAGTTGCACCAAACCCATTTTGGTTGACCTGGTCCTGAGCTTGAACAGTGGATTGAGAATTGTATTCATCCAGAGAGCGCCATTCCTGGAGGTTCATGTCATAATACCAACCTGGGTATTGGGGATCAAAAGCCATATGTGAGGGATACACAGTATTACCTTGTGAAGCCTGATTCCACTGTGATAAACTCTCATTAGTGTGACTAGACTGAGAAACCGAATTCCAACTTGTAATACTTTCGGTCGTGCCTGTCTCTGCTACAGCTCCCGCAACAGATTGGGCACTTTGCTGCAAGTAAGAAACCTCTGATTTCTCATTGGAGGCAGTCCAGTCAGAAGCAGAATTTGAGTTATATGCCCCTTGTGCAGATGCTGTTGCATTATAACTTTCATCTACTTGATACCATTGCCTAGTATTTGCATCATACCTCCATCCGGGATAAACATTCTCCCAGTACTGACTACTATTCAGATCTTGACCATCTATACCTTGTTCCACCATGGTGGCATTGGCATGATCGCCTTGAAGTTGCTGCAAGTAATCATTAGCGTTCTCTTGTTCCCCTGTGGTGGCATAAACCTGATCCACTTGAAATTGCTGCGAGTAATCATTTATATTCTCCACCTGCAAGGAATTGTTTGCTGTACTGCCAGATGCATTGTTTGGTTTGCTACTAATCAAGTTATCCTCTTTCCCTATCTGGTCAACCGGACTATCTCCAAATGCATTAAAGAAATCAGGGTATGATCCAAATGCATTCTGACCATTCTCCACAGAATCAGAAGCAAAAGCACTCCACTGAACCTCCTTAACACCAGCAGTACCTCCAGATCCATGATTCTCACTTGCTGTAGAATCCAATGGCTCCTTCAACCCAGTTGCCTCATTATCAGCTTCTTCATTTACACTATCAAATGCAAATGAATTCGAATTCACTAACGGACGAGTCTGCTCTACATGGGTGTTTGCAGACTCATCTTTGTAATCCTTATTAATTGAAGAACAAGCTTTGATATCTTCTTCCCCTATACCTACTGTCTCCAAATCCTCAAGTCCAGTTCCCACATCACTGATACTCAAATTGGCAAAAGCCTTAGCCTCATCTAAATCATTATCATCAACAGTATTACTCTCCTCCCTTGAAGATAATAATGGGGCGGGCTTAAAATCATCATCATCATCATTGACTAATTTATCAAAAAAATCTTCATCAGTATCCTCCACCAGAAAGGGAGGATTTGAAGCCATCTATAACACTGAAAACCTACCCTAAAGAGCTTTTCCTGATATCAAACAAAATCAATCCAACCCAAAAACCTCAGCAAAATTCAAGCTATTTACGTTATAGATCCGAAAAAAGGACTCCAACCAAATTTAGCAAAACCCCTGAATTGATATGCTGCAGACGAAAAAATGAAAGATCTATATATGCTTTCACCGATCCAGCAACAAACATTCAAATTGATTCGAAGCAAAATTTTACCTTTGAACACTCTTACCTCATCAAATCGAAGATGACCGATTACCCCGAAAACTACACATTACCCCAATTAAATTAAGGATCAAGACGACAATTTGAAGAAATCCCGATACGTATACAGAATCTATATGTATAGAGAGAGAAAGAAGAGAAGGGGAGAGTATGCTGGAGTGTAGACAAGCCCTCGATTTCGCATCGGATGACTCAACAACCCACCACAGCATGGATTTATCTTTGTTTTGCAAAATTACAAAAACAGTCCCTCAAGTTTTTGGAAAGTCATTTTGTTGCAAAAATAAGCCACCCAATTTCAAAATAAACCCCCCTACCCATTTCGAAGGGGTTCATTTTCATTCCGCTTGGAAAAAAAAAAACAAACTTAACGATCATACGTTTATATTATCATCGTCACATCAATTACTTTCATCTAACTTTAATCATATTAAATAACTTAAATGATCGTTTCGGCATATCGTGATCAGAGAAGAACAAGTTGAAGAAGAAAATGTTACTGATCATCTAAACTATTAGTAACGGTTGATATCAAGTAGTGATGATTATGAAGTATGAACAGATGTTCATTTTAGTTGTGTCACTGTTCCTCCAATTTCAGAGGAGTACTACCACTGCTATCTCCTCAGTATTAGACACTCACTATTGCAATCTCAAGATCATTTTAACTACCATACCAAATTAAGTTACAAACAGACTAAATTCGTGACCAAAGGGCCTTTGGCCTTGCGGTATGCGAGTCTTTGACCTCCTAGAATGTCAGGGATTCAACCCTCATCAAAGGTGAAGAAGGGGTGTAAGTTTATCTGTTATATTTGCCGTATATAAATATTATATACTTCAAAAAAGACTAAATTTTTTTGTCTTAGAGTATAGTTGTTTACTTTTGTTTCCATTAAGCCCGTGTATGAGTTAAAGTGTCTATCTTGATAAATTTGTATGTATCAGGAACAAGGTCTCAGATACGTTATATTTCAGTGTGCTTTTTGGTTTTTTAACAAGAAAAAAATGATCGATTCAAATCAGAAATATAAGTACGATGGTTAAAACCCGTTCATCTCAAAATAAGATCTTCTAATTTCTAAGACGACAAGAAAACACTGCCCACCTCAACGGCATGTGATAAACAAGAGCAAGTTTGTTTGGTGTGTATTCTCGATTAATCCAATCGTATAAACTTTCAACTTTATAAGTATACAAGGCATGATAACTGTCGACAAAAGCTTTTGGAAACTTGAAAACTTAACCGTGGGTCGATATCATTCTTTAACTTTCGAATTCAATGTTAACCACACGTAACTCGAGTAAATTTTATTATTTTGAACATGAAGATTGCTTTAGAAAAAAGCATCGTTACCGGTTCACGAAATTTTCTTCTGTTCTGATAATCAAGTAAAAAAATATGGCGTTAAGATTTCAAACCCGTGAAAACCAATCCAAAACTAATTAATAAGTTTTATTTTAAGCTGTAATTCACATTGTTTCACATGTTTTGTTCTCGTGTTTGTGTTTCATACATGAAACGTATATTAATGTTTTTTTTTCATATGCAAAATAATCCTGAGTGTTTATATATGAAACAACATTGTATGAACACCGCATGTTTCGTATATGTTATTCCATATATGAATTAACACATGAAAACATGTTCGCATGTTTAGCTTTCATTTGATTGGATATATATATATATATATATATATATATATACTTGGGATCACGTGAGACCAAAGGTTTTCTGTGAGACCCGTAAGACCAATTCTCAACCCTTGGATTAGATATACAATCTAAACATTCATAATCACAAAATTGCCACAAGACTTCTCAATAATCACAAAATTGTCACCGTGCAACTTTAGACCATTAGATCATTAACTTATAAAGTTGATCAATGAACATAAATTGGTCTTACG
>NC_037538.1:15876288-15883233 GCF_001531365.2 Cynara cardunculus var. scolymus
GAGGAAAGTTGTAAAATACCAAAAATATCCTTGCATTAAAATTTTAATTCAAAATTGCCAAAATTATAAATTTCCTAATTTATTTATTGATTTGTGGTTAATATTAGTTCTCACAGTTACCACATACTAATTAGTTCTCATTTGATTAGTCCCCTATATATATATATATATATATATATATATATATGTATGATCAAATGCAAACCACCCAATTTGTACAAGTCGTGCAAACCACTCTCATCCGTTGATTTCATTGTTTAATCTTATGAAATTTTTTCATAAAATGGTTTAATCTTGTGAAATTGTTTCATATAATACTTTTTTTTTTTTGATGAATTTGTTTCATATATGGTTATGAAACTGTTTCATATAATATTTAATGAAACTGTTTCATATAATATTTAATGAAACTGTTTCATGTATTTCTCTAAAATTAAAATAATGAGATGATAATACCCATGATTAACACCTTTTACAATAAAAATGATTAATCAACCTCTCATTATTACAAAAAAATGAACAAAATGAAAAATTATGATTGGTTGATTGAGGTTGAAACGGTTTGTACAAGTTGAGTGGTTTGCATTTGATCGCTCCTCTCTCATTCTCTCTCTCTCTCTCTCTCTCTCTCTCTCTCTCTCTATATATATATATATATATACACACACACACATATGTAACACATGCCAAACCGTTGTCGGTTATGTTCTTTATATTGGAAGAAGTCATACAGGGTTTTTTGGTGGGTTTGTTGGAATTCTACGCTACATTTAGGAGTTTGAGTCTCACTGATTTAATTAGTACGAACATACCTACCGAATTTCAATGGAATCAAGATTTAGAAAAGGATGTTTTCCAAACATTACATGTAGCATCTAAAACGTGTTCATTTGGTTGCAACACCAAAAAGACGAAAACCATATCAAATGGGTGATTTTTTATGGGGTGGAGTACGAAGGTCCAGTGGGGTCATGTGTACCCACTCAATTGACTTTTACAAGTATAATTCTTTTTGTGGTATGAAATGTACACACAATAAACTTTGGGAGGTGCTTTGTGATATTAGAAAATACAAGGGACGTCAACCAAAAAACTGAAAAAGTCTTCTAAATCAACCAAAAAACTTAAAAATCCCTTGAAACTGGGAGTGCACAAAAACCCGACCAACCCGGCTGACCCAACCCAACACAATGCGAAATAACTCAACACAAAGCAACCCGAGGTCTAATCAAGTTGTAAAATCTTCAAACTTTAGGTATTGGGTTGGAATCGGGTTGCGGTCATTTGAACTCAACCCAACCCAATGAACCTGATATCTTTTTATTTGTTGGGTTTAATATGATTTTTCTTATAAATATGTACATTAGACAATTACATTAACACATACCCTCTTCGTATACATATATTTTCAATTTCTTTCACCATCTTTGTACAATTCATTCGTTTATATGTTCAGTAAATGTGAACATTTATATGCAAATTGAGAAAAGTAATTGAATTGAAATACTTAAAAAAGAGTATGGGGTATGTTGTACCAAATGTATGATGATGAGAAATAAATTATGAGTAAAGAAAACAACATATCCAAGGTAACAAGCATAAGAGAATATTTTGATGCACCAAAGTATCAACCCAACCAACCCGTACGGTTTGGGTTGGGTTAGGTTGTACTTTGATTTGGGTTGGATTGGGTTGGGTTGGATTGGGTTGGGTTGAGATTTTTCAAACGTAAACATTAGGTTTTGTTGTTCAAATGCCCCCAACTCAACCCAACCCATAAGCATCCATACTTGAAACTATGGAATTCGTTTAAATAGGCATTGAGAAATTTTACGAGCAGTTGAATCCACTTTAAAGGTACACCCACTAAACAAAAATCTTGGGTCCACCACTGACACATATCGTAATTTAATAGGGTTGCAGAAACATGGGATCTTGCATTAGGTCTTTAAATTACAATTAAGAAGTTTTAATCACATCATCAAACTTATAACATTTAAATAGAGATGAAGAAACCAGTTAAATGGACGAACACTTAACTCAGTTCCTTTCCTAATCAGTCCCATACAAAATAACTGTAACTACTGGTAATTGATTGGATCCGTCCAGACTAGTCAAATTTTTTATCTGTATATTATTTTAACCATTACTTTTTATATCTTTTATTTATAGTGTAATTTTTATTATTACATAATTTTATATGTTTTATTTAGTTTTAAAGTCTTTAATATAACATAAATTAAAAATATATGGTAAAATATATAAACTACTATTTTATTTATTTGATTTTAGTTTATAAATACAAAAAATCTAAAACTCATACAAATTGTTCAAAAATATAAATATTAAATAGATGAAAATTAAGAATTGCTTGCAACTACCAAACCTCATCTTGTGGTTCCATATTGACATGGATGTTTTGGTTATAAATAGATATTAATGGGAATTAATATAAAAGAAATTGTAAACAGATATTAATATAAAAGAAATTGTTTGGTTTATATAATACAATAAGGGTACTTATGCAATGCTGCGAGATGCATCTCGATTTTAATGTTTCGTTTTATTATTTGTCTCTATTTATGTTATAATACAATGTTATGCGGTTTAAGAAAGCGACATTGTTTCTATTTTTGAAAAAAATATAAAATTGAAAATATCATAAAATTTTGATATATATATATATATATATATATATATATATATATCAATATTAGGATCAAATTAATTAGTTAAAAGTTACCATTTTTTTGTTTTTTTTAAACTCAAAATTTTTATTATAATTTAATTTAAGTTTAATAACGATGTTTTTTTATTTTTGATTAAGAATCTAATTTTTTATATATAAAAAGAATAATTAAGTATTCTATTGGAACTTAATGTTTATTCTAATTATATTTTAGATTTTTTATATTTAAAATGATATGTTTATCATTTAATTGTGTTTATCATTTAATTATGTTTATCTACAGTTGGTTACACAAATTCAAACATGGAGTTTTAATAAGTTGTACTTATATACAATTTACTTGTAATATTAAATTTTAAGTAATATACATCAATAAACAATATTTTATGCATAAAAAATGGTTTCAGGTTAAACTGGTGGGAATAAAAATTCATTTTCATTCTTATTTCCATTCCTCTACATGAACCAAACAACCTCTAAGTCTCATTTTTAATCTTCGCCCTCCAGTAGTGGAGTTTTGAAATATTGATTTCCTTCTTTGTCAGGTATATCGTCATGAACGTAGAAAACTTCATTCTGCAGTAATTGTGTGCTTTGTATGCAGTCGTAGTTATCCAAGTAACCATTGGACCAAATCGTGTTTGTGTCGAATCCATGCTCCTCAACGCTACACAAGGCTTTTCTATGTCCGCAATTTTTTATACACCGCCTTTCTTTACCCATTAGACAAAGTTGCCAGACTGTAATTTTATCAAACCGTGGCCTTTCGGTTATGGTCGAAAATTACTTCGGTAACGAATTTAGGAACAGAAGACCTAAATTCTTAATATTTTAATAATACTAGAAAGGTACCCGCACAATGCAGCGAGATACATCTTGATTTTAATGTTTCGTTTTTCTTGTCTTAGTTGACGTTATAATACAGTTTTATGTGGTTTTGAGAAAACGATAATATTTTTATTTTTGAATAAAATATAAATATGAAGATACATCAAAAAAAATTTGAAAAAAAGTTATTGATATCAACATCAAACTAACTATTACAATTTCACTTTTTATTGTGATTTTTTTAATTCATTATTTTATTTTTGGTTTAATAATATAACTTTTTACAAAGATGATAATTAAATAGTTTGTTAGAATTCAATAATTATTCTAATTATATTTTAGATTTTTTATATTTAAAATAAGATATTTATCCTCTATTTGATTATGTTTATCCTTAGTTAGTTACACGAATTCAAACATGAAGCTTTAATAAATTGTACTTACGTGCAACTACTTGTAATCTTGAATTTTAAGTAATATGCATCAATACACAATACTTCATAGTTGGATGTAATTTTTTTTAGAGGTTTTAAATTTTGATATTCTATTTTAGAAAAATTATAACATAATTGTTAGACTGTTACATTGCATCACACTTATAAAATACTAACAAATGTAAACTAAAAACAAAGAACCAGTTATATCTCAATCTATTTGTTTGTGTGAAAGTTGAAGCAGTTGTTTTGAATTAACGAAACAGCCACAGGATAGATTACAAAACCTTTTACTTGCATGTCTTTCCCCAATAAGCCTGCTGATAAGTCACCTTGGAACAGATAAACCCAGTTCTAGTTCAAACAAAAAGAATCCCATATCAGATATATATATATATACATACATCAATACTAGTAGCTTCTGTTCAGCCATCAATTCAAAAACAGATCTGAATTACTTCTAATGCAATCAGTAAATGCAATATATATATATATATATATATATATGATCAATCGGGTAGAGTTCCCAAGCCCATGTCAAGAAAAAGCATAACGTTAACCACAAGGTGGTGCCTGATTGGTTTGAGCTTGGCTCCAAAGGTCAAAAGTACCAGGAGAGCCCAAGTTCAAATCCAAGGAGAAACAAAAATCCCCTTGTGGCCACGGAGGTTCAAATGCGGTGACTCCGGGCTATCTGCAAAGTAGATGGTCGCCCTGGGATTAGTCAGCTCGCATAACGGGTTGGATATCCAGGTTAATAAAAAAAAAGCACGTCGACATGTTCCATCAAACTCATCTGGGAAAACGAAAAGTGACGATGTTACTTACTGTAAGACCCTACTTCAAACTATATGCAGAAAGTTGATCTCAAACTATTTATACCACAAACAAAAACGTCTTTAGATCTGATCAGTTCCTTAATTTTGGAAGTATTAATATACATACATACATACATATATATATATAGCAAAACTCAAACACACACTCCTGACATTTGGTAAGGACTGAACGCTTGACGTCTAGAAAGGTTGGGATATACGGATAACTCGGATACCGTTGGGCAAATGGCCCTTTGGTAGTTCCTTAGCATACTTGATGTTCTGCAAAAGCCATAAGCTACTAGATTTACTGACCAAATTCTAGGAGGTCAACTATTTCAGTTGTATATCCAGCTAAACAGTTTTCATACATAACATAGAGGTCACACTTGGAAAGGGTGGAAAATTAGCTATTGAATTCAAGTGAAAAAAGAGTGAACCTATCTTTTTAATCGGCCACGTTATAAATACCTTCTGGGGAGGTCGGGATTCCACGTGCCCCATGCTACTCTTACTGTCTAATAATTGTGATATCTCTAGACAGCATGTGAGCTGGCTCTTCAAAAGTGTGATCAAAGCCAAGCTCAAGCCAAATCAGCTTGTTTGACTTTGACGATACAAGCCAAGCTCAAGCCTTGATGGCTTGAGCTTGGCAAGTGGCAACTGACAAGCCTAAATGAACTGAGCTAACCAAGGTTGATATTTCTAACTATTATTTCTTTCTATGAGGTTTTCATGGTAATTTTGTATGAAGAGTCTAAGTTTACTTTATACAAGTTGAGCCAAGGCTCACGCTTATACAGACTTATAGGATGGTTATGGCTGCAAACGAGCGGAGACGAGCTCGGAAGGGCTCGGGCTCGACTCCACAGTGTTAAGCTACACTGGGACTTGATCCAATGGCTTGATGAGTCTTGTTGATGTAGGCTCGAGAAAAGATTCGAGCTTGATTTGAGAGCTCGAATAGCTCGAAACAATCCATCCCAACTATGCTCAAAGAAGCAAGCTTGATTCAAAAAGGTTGAATAGCTTGATAATATGTACGAAAACTATGTTCAGTAAAGCACTTTCAGTTTGAGCTCGACCTAAAAATACTAGCACATATATAGAGCTCGAAAAGCATGACAAGAATTCGAGTCAAGATCTTATAAACTCAAACTCAACTCGTTATCTATTTCGAGCAGAACTCTGCATTCAAACTCTAAGTCGAACTTGATAAAGTTCTACTTGTTCAAGCTTGAATTGAGGTCGAACTTGAATCACTTGATAAAAGTTCGACTCCTTTGCAGCCCTAACTCCTTAGATGGCATCCTCTGCAATAGAGATACGATTGTGTTCTCCAATTCCTTATTGGTTTAGCATAGCACAAAAATAAGTATGAATCGAATAGATCAACAACCAAACAAACTATCATGAAAGAAGTTAACTAGGAAAATTGATAGGTTTGATAGTCGATTCAATGGATGTCGGTATGATAAACCCATGGGGTTTCTTAATTCTTCTTTTCCCAAAAAAAGCAAAGGAATCATATGAAAAATACCAATAAAATTCCTTATCAGGTTCTAAAAACAAAGATTAATGGCGCTTGCAATTAATCATCCTTCTCTTTATCTCCTTATAAACCTAATGCTTTTAAGATGGTTAACATAACTTTCATACTTGGTATGATGACAGGTCTTGCAAATCCCATTTCCTCTGTTTCAAGCAGTGGAAAACTCATGTGCCTGCATGAACCAAATTCCAGTCAGATATCTGATCAATGCATTCTCACTCTGAAAAACAGCCTAAGATCTAAAGCAGGTGGGTTTCCTAAGAGTTCATACGATAATGAAAATCTTCGACAAAGGAGAATCAACTTATCTTTCATAAACCTCGAAGTTCAGATAATTATGCTGGTAATATGCTCAAGATTGAGAACATATGATTCCAAGCTATCATCAACTTCCCCTTGCAGAAGATCCAACAATGAGGATATCCCTTAAGAACTCAATCCTACATAGTTAGATTGAACTAGCCATAGAATCATTATAACCATTGGGCAGACTCACTCTATTATAATCCCACCCCTAATACTCTCATTATAATGTATATGGGTCTATTCGCACATCAGGTCCTATATAGATTTCTTGACAGTTGAATAAATTCATCCACATTCTAAGGGGCTGTTTGGTTCAGG
>NC_037538.1:15883451-15890982 GCF_001531365.2 Cynara cardunculus var. scolymus
CCCCCCCAGTTTAACCTGGAATGAAAATTTGGGCTTGTAGGGGAATGAACCCATTGTATTATATAAAACCCAACAGTTTCTTTTGTATTCAATGCCATTAATTATTGTTTAATACCTCTAAACAAACACCCCCTAATTGTATGGGTGTACATTCAACGATCTCTAGCTCATGTGAAACATTTTCCAAGATAAAATGCACAGAGTTTCTCATAGGGGTCAAGAACTAAGTTGACTGTGAGCTATCTTTTGGATATAATTGTACTCTAGTTATGGTCCTTGGGACTTGGGAATAACTAATTTTTCACCATTTAAGTGGATGACAACCACCAGAAACAGACTGAAAAAAATATAAGGTGACAGCGTGGGGTTGACATTTCAAAGAATAAATTAGTCGATTGCTTCTAAGAAATGATTCTAATTCAAGAAATCCTAAAACGGAGTATGTAACATATATTTTGGGAGGAGGGGTTTAAGTGTACAACAGTTTGTACTCTAGCAGTAACTGAAGACCTGAACCCTATGTGAGTTCTGTAATACTTGCATCTAAATTTGTCTACTCGGTATACATGTCTCTTCACCCTAGAAGTATAACCAAAATTTGATTATGAAGAGATGAAACATCAACTCCCATTTCGATTAGGCTCTCAATTTAGTTCATTCCCATGTGCATCAATCACATTGGGGAAGAAAGAAAGGCAAGAGTGACCTTCATCAGGTAACTTCCAGGATAATAAAACATTGTTTGAATTGTTATTAGATAAAGTAATCAAGTTACATGCATCTCATAAGAGTTCGCTGGGCACTTTTTCCTTTTCCGAAGATAACCGAAAGCTAGTTTTGGAAGTAGGATCTCATGCTTTAAATACTCACATGACATATAGTTGTTATAAAAAATTCTCTGAAGGTGATGAAAAATACAAAAAAATATAATTATGTAAATCAATCTCAAGGATGCTATTGTCATTTGTGATGACTTTACCACATATTGACAAAACTGGTTCCTATTCATGTTAATACTAGTAAGGTTTGGACCAATAAACTCTACACACATGAGAAACAACACAAATAGGATATTAATCTACAGTGAACCTTATATAATAGAATTTGATTCTCCAATAGAAGTGTGTTTGCCAGTAGATTAGGATGACACAGGATTCTCATTTGCTAATGAGTGTTGCATTGTGTGTGTCATAAATAGAATCAAAACATAAGACCCAAATCACAAATTATGCAATTTGAAACCACACATATGAACAACTCACATCTTCTACCTCAAAATCCAAACAGAAACAGTCAGGTCTCAGAATGCACATTCAATTGAAAGTGAAATGATGTCTCCTTTTTCTCAAAGATCACCTACAACTTGACAAATAAAATATCTTCTTCCGTTAACAAAAATGAATTGATTAAGTTGATAATTAGCAGGCACGCACTCTAACAAGCCTTCACAGACAATGAGCCACATAATTATAATTTATTTCAAGTTTGGTCCAACAAATCATTAAAGCAAACATCCAACATGAAGGCCTTCCCTTTCAATAAACGGTACAACAATCAAACACATACAATGAACATGCAAAACTTTTTGTTCATCGGAGAAACAATGACTCAGTCAAATAACAAATAACATTTTAGAGGCTGGGAGAGGTACAGCAGAGTGTACCCTGTGAAAGAGATCTACAACTCCTTGAACTGGTGCTCAGGCAGGATGTCATTCTTGCTGCAGCTACTGCATTATGTAGGGGTAATAGGGAATGTACACATCCTAGCTCCGATGGAGACCTATTAAAGACACACCCCTTTAGCATGATACATATGTTTTATTCCACAGAACTCAATCAAGGTGTCTCTTACACTGAACAGTATATTATTCCATAACATGTTAATAGGAATAGCTTATGCAAATTCCCATAAATCCTGTGAGACTAAGTATACAGAACATACAAGAATCAGCTGCTTAAAACCTTCAACGAACCTATAGAATCTTAACTACATCCATTGGCAGTTTTCATAAAAAAAATAGATTGAACAAATACTACTAAAGATAATGTCAAGAAAGACAAGAACACACAAATGCATATCGAGATACCTTGACATAAAGAAGCGGGAAAGTGGCGAGGCGGTGGACCTGGTTGGAAGAGGGGATTTTGGAGACGAAGGCGCAGATTTGGGAATATAAGTTGATTTAAAAGCGGATTTAAGAGAAGAAATTGAAGCTTTGTTCATGAATCTGTTGCATCTTGAAGCCATGGCCAATATCACGATGGATGATCTGAGAAAAAAGAACAAAAATGTAGTCCAAAGAAATATGTTTCTAGGGTTTTTGGTTTTTAGTACGAGGGGACCATGATTGTCTTTGTCCCTTTGCAATCACATTCACGGCCAATCCACCCCTCTGATCGAGGAGGGTTTACAACATATTTTCTCTAATTTATTTAGTAATTTTTAGGAGTTAATGATTCTAAAATCTTCTAAATGGTTTTGTATCTGTAACCATTCAGCATTTTAATTTTATTTTAAAATAATTATCAAATAATTATATTTTATTTTACATTATATTATAAGAGTTTATTAATCATTCTGACCACTTAATCATTTTGCACCAAACCATTCAGCAACTGTCAAACAACCCCTTAGATATTTGTTGACACGAACAAAGTCAGGGAAAACCAATGATTTTAAATAAGAACTTTTATAATCTTTTATGTCTGATTTATTAAAAGGCGGGGGCTGTTTGGCAGTTGCTTGATGATTAATGCAGAATGATTAATTAGCTCTCATGATATAGTGTAAAATGAAATATAATTGTTTGATAATTGTTTACAATGAAATTAGGGCGCTAAATGGTTAAGGAAGACCCATGATACAGTATCATTCAGATGGTCTTAGAACTATTAAGAGACAGATTTTTTTTGTCAAACAATATTTACCTCTTAACGATTCAGATGATGTCTCTTAATGAAACTATTAAGAGGTAAACAAACAACCCGTTAAGGTTATTCAAACTATATATTTTTTTAATTTTTAAGAAGCATTTCTCTTGTATGTTAAGAGGTAGTAAACTAACCTCTTATTTACTTCTTATTGTTCTCCAGATCCTCAACAACAATATTTCTCAATTGATTAAACTTAATCGATCATTTCTCTCAATTGATGCGTTTTAATAGAATTTAAATGTGCTAAATACCGTGGTATATTTTTTGTTTAAATAAATGTTAATTATATAATCTAAAAGTAAATTCCGTAATGATAATTAATAAATATGTGAAATTGTATAATTTTTTATCTGTAAATTCAACACTATAGTTTTCTAATTGGTAAAATAGACAATTTAAACAAATTCAAACATTTATCATTTAGAAAAACAAACAGTCTTATTGATTCAAATTTCAAACTTCAGCATCACTCTTATCAATCATAAGTGAAATAAGACTTCAGATTTCAGCATTTTTCAAAAAACTAACGCCACTTGATAGAACATAGAATTAGAAATGCAATAAACTATCAGAGAACATTTTCAACAACTATGCCATAACTTTTCCAGAAATAGAGTATCATAAGTTAAATTTCTAAAAAAAATTACATCCAACTTAAAGAGTTAGGGGCTGTTTACTTGTAGCTTAATTAGGCTTATTAGTCTATCTGGCTTATTCGCGCAGCTCATCTGGGTTGTTTATCTACGGCTTATTCGCACAGAATATGACTTAATAGCACAGATCGAAATAGTGTGTTGTCCTCATTCAGACACAAAAATGACACCCCTACCCCTTATTTAAAGTATCATCTCCTTTCTAAATGAGACATCTCATCGTCAACCTCTTTATGATTTTTTGTTTTGATGTTCAAATAATTAATATTGGGGAGCAAATCATTTATGTTATTCAGATTGTTGGTTTAGATAAAAATGTAAACAACACCACCCATTTATCTAAACAAACAAATTTATCCATACATGACTTAATAAAAAATTTTGGTAAACAACTCGTTACTTTATTTTAACAATTCTAACATTAATTGTATTAATAAAAGATTAAAAAGGATGAAAAATATTTAATATGACAAAGATGGCAAAAAAATTAATTAATTTATAATATTATAATTTAACTGGTTTTTTTTAGTAATTTACAGTTAATTAGTTTATAATTAAATTCTAAAGAATTCTTAAAATTTGGGGTTTTCATTTTAAAAAATCTATTGTAGATACTTTTTTTTATTAACCTGGAATTCCAATTCGCTATGCGAGTCGACTAATCTGAGGACGACTACATGTTTTACAGATAGCCCAGAGTCACTGCATTTGAACCTCCGTGGCCACGAGGAGATTTTTATTCCTCCTTGGATTTAAACTTTGGAACTCCTTATACTTTTGACCTTTGGAGACAAGCTCAAACCAATCAGGCATAACTCTTGTGCTTTATCGTAGATACTATTATGATCAAAATAAGATTTTATAAGTTATTATCATGCTATTTTTAAGCACTGGACTTAAAAAAGATTGACATCGTCATATCAATTACTTGGAAAATTGTAGATAATGGTACAGAGTAATTATCATAATGATTAATTTACAAAATACAGTTATGTAAAAATAATCAACAAGTTAATTTTTATGATTGTTCTTCATAGATCTTCATCTTTTGGTAGCAGACACCAAAATAAAGTGGTAGGACAGTTAAGATAGTAAAAAGATTCCACTATAAAGGGGACTGTTAAGCACTTACTGGTAAAATTCAACACTACCGTATACTTACCGGGCAAGATTTTATTCACTAAAACGCATCGTATGCAACAATTTATCCTAGTAAGTGCTAACTATGTTAAGAGTCCTCGTCTTCACTTACTGGGTAAGACTCGAGATTCTTGACTTCGCTCTTACCGAGTAAGATTCTTAGTCATTGGCATATTCATCCGATAAAGTAAAAGTGACTTGGTAAGCGCTTACCCAAGTAAGCGTTTGGTAAACAGCACCTTAGACCAAAAAGATTAACGGTGGCATATAGCTTGAAGATGTTCAATAAAAAGTTCAGTTCTCATAAACTTGAATTGGCTCGTTATCTGGTTTGAGCTCATTTCGTACTCTGATTCAGTTAAAGCTTGATCAATCAAGTTCAAACTCGTATTACTCGATAAAAGTTTGATTCTTTGCAATTTTATAACTCATGTACAAGACAAAACCTCTGTCGATTGCTTAAACAAACTTCTCAGCTCGATGTCATGCAAAACGTAGGCCCAACAAGAAGTGGATGTTGGATCGATAACGATTGTACTATTAATTTTGTTTCACTATCAGAATTATTGGTCTATGTTTCCTTATCTCAATTTATTTATTATTATTTCGTAAAATCTTTTTGAGGATGTTTGGTTCGTATAATGTTTTTGGAATAAACAATTTATGAATCACAAGGGTCATATGGCATAGTGGTTGAGACTCAGGGGGGGGGGGGTTGTGGTGGAATATTCCATCTGTCATGGGAATGCCGCAGTTGAGTTTGTTTGTGGAAAGATCTATACTTTTGATAGATGATAGATAATCGGTAAAATCTTGTTTCACATTAATCTTCTAAGCTAACTTATACGTACAGAAATTATATATATATATATATAGAGAGAGAGAGAGAGAGAGAGATTTGGAGAGAGATAGAGAGAGAGAAGGTGTGAACGTGCATTTCACATGGGTGATGAAAGGACAGTGGCGTTCCTGGTGGAGAAAGAAGCAATAGACAAAGAGAATCAAAGAAAAGATGAAATAAGAGGAATTAAGATATTTGTTTATCTCTTATTATTCAGACTCTATCAAGTGATAAGAGGCTCTGAAAATAATAGAAAAACAAACAGTCTGAATTTTAAAACGTCTGAACGGATCAGATATAAGTGGTAATTAAAAGTTGGAAATGAAAAGGCAAACAAGGCCTAAGAGTCCCTAAAAAAGAAGCATGGTTTCAATGGCGTAGATAAAAGGTACGTTGAGGGTTATTGGCTACGCTTCTAAACGATGAACAATAACCTTTTCTTTATCATGGAGTAACTTTATATATACGAGAAAAACTAACAGAGTGAAGACGTATGAGATATCGTGGGAGATTAAAACGCGCTTTCAGAAAAATTCTTCTGGCTATTGAGCGGTTACAAAAAAACAACTAAAACACGACATTTCCTTACAAGATCGCTATTTCTTCAAATTCTATTAAATATATCATTGATGAATCTCCTGATACAGGTAAAGACAAATTATAAATCGAGGGAAAAAAGAAAACACAAAGAAAGGTAAGGGAAAAAGAAATATCCCTGAAAAGGAAATGCTGGAAATATTTCAGTATCATTGCAATAATTTGAAACGATAGTTATTAAGCGTAAAATAAGTTTTCCATATAAATATTGATATACTATTGGTATTTATCTTCTCGTTTACAGTATACCCCTTATTTTTAATATATGCTTTTAAAGCTAAATTTTGTCATACGTTACAGTATAAGCTCGGCACCAAATGAAAACTTGAATTTCAACTCGTCTTTGAAGTAAAGAATAAAAAACAAAATAAGACAGAATGATAGAAAAATGAAGACAGATTCACTAAGATTGATGACTACACCTTTACTAGAAAAGGGGGTTTCACTGACGTAATTCGATAAGAGATTTCTATGAAATCATTGTATTTGTTTGATTACTTCAAAGTTTTTGGGTTCACCAAAAGAATTTTCATGATTTTTCGAAGTACCAATTAAAAAAATTTCTGGGTATTTGCACATATCTTAAACGAGATATGGCTTCCTCTTTTGTAGGAAGCGCCTTCCTTTTAAAGGTATACGATTAGGGGTGTGCATCGGGCGGGTCGGAAGGTTCGGGTAGGAAAATCAAAAACCCGATCGGATTTCGGGTATGGGAAACAAGCCCTAATTTTCGGATTTCGGATTGCTTGGGGTTCGGGTTGGTTGGGTTTCGGGTTTAGTTATAATACAAAAAACATATATATCCAATCGATTTAGATGATTGATAAATCGATAGTATGTTTAGAAATTAAAAAAAAATGATCCTCAGTTATTAGTCGTGCTTGAAGAATGTTTTGTTAGTGTATCGATAGGTGTCATTTTTTGACACAAACAATAGACTTCTAAAACTATGATTTTTTTGACTTTTTGCATATATTTGAACCTAAATAGATTGAAAAGGAACTCTATCTCGAATATGAGGAGTGAACACGTTACAAGGACTATGTTGACTAATTGGATTAAAGACGTCACACACACATATATATATATATATATATATATATATATATATAGGGTTGGGTTCACGTGAGATCAAAGGTTTTTCGTGAGATCCGTAAGACCAATTTATGTACATTGATCAACTTTATAAACTAATTATCTAATGGTATAAAGTTGCACGGTGGCAATTTTGTGATTATTGAGAAGTCTCGTGGCATTTTTTGTTATTATGAATGTTTAGATTGTAGATCTAATTCAAGGGTTAAGAATTGGTCTTATCGGTTTCACGAAAAACCTTTGGTTTCACATGATCCCAAGTATATATA
>NC_037538.1:15891127-15933665 GCF_001531365.2 Cynara cardunculus var. scolymus
GAGAAATACATGAAACAATTTCATTAAAATTTCATTAACTATTATATGAAACAATTTCATAATCATATATGAAACAACTTCTTCAAAAAAAAATTATATGAAACAATTTCACAAAATTAAACAATTTCATGAAAAAATTTCATAAGATTAAACAATGAAATTAACGGATGAGGATGATTTATACAGTTTATACAAATTGAATGGTTTACATTTGATCGCTCCTCTCTCTGTGTATATATAATTTTTTTGGGTGGTTTTTTTTTTTTTGGGGGGGGGGGGGGGGGGGGAATTGTTAACATCCCTCATTATTATAGGTGGCAAAATGAGTATATATATGTATGAACATTAACTTATATGTAGTAAAATGGAGGGTTATCAAGTCAAAATAAGCAAATCTTTAGGAGCGTTGGCCGGATATATTTTATTTATTTTCTTTAAATAATAATATATTAAATATATACTACTAGAATACTGGACATTACTGACAAAAAGTAACCGTCGAAAAACCATCAAAAGTGGCCTTTACGATGGTTTTCGGACAAGGAATAACTGCCAAAAAACCACTGGAAATGGTCTTTACCATATAGTTGAAAAAAAATACTATTACTAGACTAAGGGGATGTTTGGTTAGATGTATTAAGCAGTAATCAATGAGAACAAAAATAAACGAAACTGTTTGGTTTCCTATAATATGATGGACTCATACCCACAGAAGCCCAAAATTTCATTTTTGGTTAAATTGGGGGAATGAAAATTCATTACCAATTATTTTCATTCCTCAACATGAGACAAACAGACCCTAACATCTAATTTTTTCCAACAGAACAATTTAAAATCTTGCAAATATTTTATATATATACCTTGGAAGATCTTTAAACCATTCGACGTAAGGGTGAACAGCGAAACCAGGTACCCACTTGCAGAACCGAAACCGATATGAGTGGTTCTAGTTTCTAAAATACGGAACCGATTGAGAATGGTTTCGGTTCTCAATTTTTCGGAACCGTTACTCGCCGGGACCGGGTATCCGGAAGCGGCGGGTACCCTAAACCGGAACCGCCAGGTACCCGGTATTTTTCAATTAAAAAATAATTAATTATTTTAATATTAAATTTAAATTAAGTTAAGAACTTATAACTCTAGATTCAGAATTTGAGATAAGTTAAACTTTGAACCTTTACAATTATAGTATGTAATTGTTAAACTTTCAACATTTACTATTAGTCTATTATGGTTTGTAATCATTAGACAATATTTGTAACAATTATTTCATATAATTTGTATTCTTATTTATTTATTTAGTGTTTTGGCAATGTTTTATTTTTTATTTCTAAATAACAAAATTTTAATATTTTAGAAAGCGGGTACCGGAGGCAGTTCCGGTTCCAAAAATTCAAGAACCGCTCTAACCGGTTCCGGTTCAATATCTCAATAACCGCCGGTTTCGGTTCCTGTTAAATCAGACGAGTACCTGTCTATGCTCACCCCTAATTCTACCCATTTGTTTTTTTATTTAATTTGTTTTATTTAACTCGATGAGTAGGGTTGTAAACGAACCGAACGAACACAAACGGGGTCTTGTTCATGTTTGTTCGTTTAACTTAACCGAACAAACGAACGAAAATCTTTGTGTTCGTGTTTGTTCGTTTAGAAATCAGGTGTGTTCGTATTCGTTTATGTTCGTTCATTAACATGCTAAACGAACGGATTAAACGAACAAAAATAAATATTATTTGAATTCAAAGTAAATAAACAAAAGATTATATATTAAATTTAGTACATAAACGAACGGTAAACAAACGAATGTTCATGAACATAAATGAACGAACAGAACTCTTGTTTATGTTCGTTCGTTTAACTAAACGAATAAAAAAAATTGTTCATGTTCGTTCATTTATTAAATAAACGAACTTCCTGCCGAATGGTTCACGAACGGTTCGCTGAACGTTCGGTTCGTTTACAACCCTATCGATGAGGATAAAATAACCTGATGTATTTTTACGTAAATTGATTAAATATGTTCCATCTATATATTTTATCGATGAAATTTTAATTTTTGTGTTCAACAATCTCGAATTCAATTAAAAACCTAATTACTTTATTTTTTATAATGATATTTTACTCTAATTATTATTAATAACGTGTAACAGAAAGAAATTGAAATCATAAACTAATTTAGGTCCGATCTAGCAATGTCCGCCATTTACTAGGCTTCGATCAACTCAACCCCTTGTCTCTTTCGGAATGAACCGAACCTCGGGACATTAAATCTTAAAAAAAAAACATATCCTACGATTACTAAGTTCAGAACCAAATTTTAATCATATTTTGTATTACTGTTTGTTTGTTGACATCTGTTATAAATTTTTTAATAAAACTAATAAATAAATCATATAATAAAAAAGGTCATATAATTTATTTATTTATTTATTTGATGGAAATAATCGAAATTTAAAAGGGGTTTATATATAGAATCTCATAGTCGTAATCATACAAATATTTACAAGAGCTAACTTCCACACAATGACACAAATGATAAAACCTTGGAGAAATGCTAAACTATCAAATAAATTAATAACTATATATATTTTTTATTTAAAGCATTTTGTATAATATAAATATTTATAGAAAACCGTCTGACTATTTAAAATCAACGGGTATTTGAACTCGAATTCAGTAATTGTTGAGTTCGAGTCGATCTTGAACATAAAAATAGAACTCGTTTAACTTAACGAGGTGAGCTTAATAACACCAATATTTGAACCACAAGGGTTGTGTCTGATTGATTTGAGTTTGGCTCCAGATGTCAAAAGTATCAGGAGATCACGGGTTCAAATCAAAGGAGGAATAAAAATCCTCTTGTGGCCACGGAGGTTCAAATGTGGTGACTCCGGGCTATCTGCAAAGCAAGTGGTCGTCATGGGATTAGTCGGCTCGTATAGCAGGTTGGATATCCAGGTTAATAAAAAAAAATAACACCAATATTCGATTTGACTTATTTGACAACTCGATCAACTTTTTCAAGTTGAGTCGGGTCGTTCGAACATATATTTTTCGAGCCAAACATACTCATATGTTAATAAACCATGCAATAAAAATATAAAAAAAATTATCAACTGGAAGCCAGTAATCGAGTTAGAGTTCGAGATCCCATAAACGAGGCTTGAGCTCAATAACTTACATAATAATATTACAGCTCAAACCTATTATTTTTTTTTTAAGTCAAACTTGGGTAACCTACTATTCGTCTCGTCTCGCCGCGACTCGTTTACACACTTACATGTATCTTCATCGGTAAACACGGACCGTTGTTCATATATACATGATAGTGAACTAACACATGATCATTTACGGTTGCAGATGATTTTATAAATATATAAACATGCAACTTAATTTGTTCCATAAAATTTTCAATGGTTAGTTTGATAAGCAATTAAAATCATTTATCAAATATTTAAAATATAATTCAATAAATAAAACAAATATAACAATATATAGTATGATACAACAATTTTGTACAGTTCTATCGATGAAAAAAATGACCATAAACATGATCGTAACATAAAAATAGCCATAAATAATGCAAGTTAATTTCCTTAAGACAAAAAAAACATTTAATACGACAATTAAGAATAGGAAAGAAAATATTGGGCAGAGTTTGCATCGATCTTTTATCTAATAAATACATCCCTTCCATAAATCGGGTTTTGCTGTACGTATTAAACTCTAGAATTTTGCGGTTATATTTTTCCAATTTTATACAATAACATTAAAGAAACAATCAAAGTACGAGGACTTAAAAATAGCCCATTTGGAAAATCACAAAAGTATTTTAAAAAAAAAAGAAAAGAAAAGGACAATTTGGTCACAATAAAAACCCTACAATTAAGACCAAATAAGTCAACCATTTAAATGAGTTCCCAATAACCCGACCCGAAGATAAATCGGATTCCATTAATGAACTATATGAGAAATCCGGGTTTGACCCGTAGAGCGCCTGGATCCCCTCCACGTCATCAATCTTAAGATCCACTTTCTTCGTTCTAGGACTCAAACTCGGATACATGATTGCATCTTTGACCGAAGAATGGGCCAACCCGAGTATATGCCCGATTTCATGGGTCGCAACCGATTCCAAATCAACGGCCACCTTTGATTTACTTAATTTAAAATCAACGGCCCATGTTTCAGCTTCATCTAAATGGAGTCTACCGTTTTCCGGCGAGAAAGCGTGAGCCAACACTCCCAAAACGCCGTCGAACGGCTCTCCATCGCCATGATCGCCTTTGTGAAATCCGATTTTTATATCTGCAGTCGAGTAACTGTCTGATTCAAGGAAGTTGACCGGAATCACAGACGACCACCGCGAGAAGGAGCGTCGGAAAGCATCTTGTACGTCGGAGGAACTAAGATAATCGATCATATGATTACCGGAAAAAGCGTAGGTTAGCGTCGTCTGAGCCGATCTCCCCCACCTCGGCTGACCGTAGAAATACGCATAGTGTTTAGTCACGTGGATATTATCCATCGTTTTCGTTGCATCACTAACGCCACAGCGCGGCGATATGATCTGTGTGACAGTACCGGCGTCGAGCTTTCCGGTCACCGTCAATCCGAGGTTTTTCTGGTAGTTGACTACGGCATATTCAAGGTTATCATCGAAGACATCAGTGAAGTTATCAACGAGGTTATCAGGGACTTGGAGGTATCCGAAACGGTGGAAGTATTTCTTGAGCTCAGACATGCCGGAGAAATTGGCTCCCTTGCCGGCGTCGATGAAGTTGACGAAGTTGTTCCAGGTGGCGTTGGGAGAGAGGTCGGCTGGGAATAAATCGGCGGGAAGGATTCTGGCGGGAAATAGAGAAGGGAGAAAGAAGAGGAAGAAGAAGAAGGAGTTGTAGTAACTGAAAAACTGAAACATGTTTTATTAGTTGTAAAATAGGATTTGTAAAGTGTTCGAAGTTGTATTACCAACACAAATCAAACTATTTATACGGACAATAATATTCTTTATATATATATATATATTGGACATATTTCAAATGCAATCATATCCATTTGTACAACCAATGCAACTCAATCAATTTAGATATTTATAGAAATGATAAGAGTTGATTTATTATAATTTGAATACTTATGTAAGATGACTAGAGTTCATTAATTATGATCAATACTATATATTATGAAACAATCAAAACTTTTATGATATCATATATTCATCAAATTAAATGGACGGTTGAGATTGAGTTGTATTGGTTGTACAAATGCAAAAGATTGCATAATAACTCACCTTTCTTTCTCTCTCTCTCTCTCTCTCTATATATATATATATGTATGTATATACAAAAGATTCAAACGAGAACACACTTTAAAATAAAAGAATACGAGAACAATCAAATCATATGTGAATATACATTGAAATTGTACATGATTATAAGAACGGTCAATACAGGTTATGAGTTATGATGGCCAAATATGATCATATATGATTTGATTATTTTCGTGAGAACGAGAGTTAAGGCGAGTTTTGTGTATTTGGTTTCATGTCTCGTTTTATGAATGCAATTGATTACAAGTTTTGTATTTTTCATCGATTGGATTGATTACGAGAGATGATGTGTAAACCGTTTAAGGGGTTCTTTGTTTTGTTTTTTAGGTAACCAATTCATTGTGTTAGATTTACTATTATACCCTTATGATGAATTTATTTTAATAATCTTGAGAAATTATAACAATCCTTAACAAAAATACACATTTAACTATTTTTGTCCATAAATTAATCAATGAGAGCAATGGTCAAGATTAGTTTGTATTGTTTGTACAAATGCATATGTTTGTAAATTAACTCACTTCTCTCTCCCCCCCCTCTCTCTCTCTCTCTCTCTCTCTCTATATATATATATATATATATATCCAAGAAAGTAACATATGTTACGGTTTGAATTTTTGGTTTTGTTGGTTACGATCAAGTTATGATATCTTGTTGTTCATGACATTACTCAAAGTAAAGAGGATTAATGTTAGTCAACAACACCCTTCTATTCAAATTAAATATATAGCAATATGTTAGCGTTATTTTTTAGGTAATATGTATTAAAAAGAGTTAAAACTGTAATTTTGTTTAACCTTTTCTTTTTGTAAATACAGTTTCAAAAGATACCTTAAATAAAATAAAGTTATATTTTTGTAGATTTATATTTAAAAAAAAGTATCAAATTACTTGTTTTTATTTTTGTAAGTATATAAATTAGATAATATTTTAACAAGTCAAGACGTAAAAAGAGCAATTAATAGGAATGGGACATTAGCATCTCAATCTTTATGGATGATTTATTATTATTATTATAAAATTTGATTTAAAAAAAAAACAAAAAAATATATATATAATAAGAAAATAGATATTATAAAAAAAACCAATAACATCTCAATCGGATGAATTAAAAGAAAACAAAAAAGATGAACCGGAAAATGGGAGTTTGGAAGAATCTTGAGAGCAAAATGCAAAGGGGTTTGATTTCTGATTCTGACTAGTTTTTGACGGCGATGTTCTGTAGTGGGTGAACCACTAGCTTGGTGCTTTCTATTCTATTCTTTTCATTTTCTTTTATTTTATCTAATAATTCCACAAATAAATAACACCTTAATAATATATATATATATATATATATATATATATATATATATACATACCTACATACATATATGTATATATATAGGGTTAGGTTTATATGTTACAAGATTGTTTTCTTGAGACACGTGAGACTACATTTTTATACTTGAAACTTCACAGCAAAACACTGTTAAGGTAACATTCACAGTGTTTTTGCTGTGAAGGTTCAGTTTTTTTTATCTTCACAACATTTTATTATGAAATTTAAGTGTAAAAATGTTGTCTCAAATATCTCATCAAAACAGGTTGGTCTCACGTGAACCAACCATGTATATTTATATATATATATATATATATAGAGGGTGGTTCAAATACTAACCCATTTTTTTGTGTTAACTATACTAACCAACATCAACCAATCACATTCTTTCTTTACTTTATGTTCACATATAACTTATAAATTGAATACAAGGGTCATTTTGTAATTTGACCTTTATGTAACTCCTTAATAATTATTTGGGAGTTACAAATCTTTTAAGATCCCTCTAATTGATCATGAGGTAATTCCGATGTTCACGRTGTTCATGGTGTTCATATCCATGTAATGTCCATCAACATTCACCGTGTTCATATAAATGTTCACCGTGTTCATGCGATTTTTTACAAAAGTACCCTCTGAACCGTTGTTCATAGGCATCTCAATTAATATATTAATTAAATGATTATTTTTATAATCTCATTTAATAAGGACCGTTTGATGAGAAAATAAACGATCAAGATCGGATTAACATAGTTTGCACAATAGTTTTGGTTATTATTTGAACCAGCTCCTATATATATATATATATATGTGTGTGTGTGTGTGTATATGTATGTATATATATATATATGTGTGTGTGTGTGTATATATATATATGGATGCATGTAAAGGGTATATTTCTTTTACAACCTTGTGTATTTGTACAACYYTTGCAACCCAATTAATTGAGATATTTATAGAAATGATGAGAGTTCATTTATTATGATTTGAATATTTATGGAATATAAATAGAGTTCATTAATTATGATTAATACTTTATATTATGAAACAATCAAAACTTCTATAAAATCACATATTCATCAAATGAAATGGACGGTTGAGATTAGGTTGTATTGGTTGCACAAATGTCAAAGGTTGTATAATAACCAACCTCTGCATGTATATATATATATATATATATAATATATATAGGGTTGGGTTCACGTGAGACTAATGGTTTTTTGTAAGACTTGTAAGATCAATTTATGTTAATTGATCAACTTTATAAACTAATGGTCTAAAGTTGCACGGTGGCAATTTTGTGAAGTCTTGTGGCAATTTTGTAATTATGAATATTCAGATTGTAGATCTAATCCAAGGGTTGAGAATTGGTCTTACGGGTCTCACGAAAAACCTTTGTTCTCACATGATCTCAAGTCTCAATATGTATGCATGTAAATATATATGTGTATATATAATATATACATATGTGTGTGTATTAATAGGGGCCTAATCAAATGAGAACTGTTTTGTTTGTGGTAACTTTGAGATCCAATATCAACCACAAACCAAAGGTTAAACTAGAAAATTAATAATTTTGGTAATTTTACTTAAACTATTAATTAAGAACATTTTAGAGATTTTATAAATATTCTCTTTCCTCTCTCTAACGAATTTTATTCGACGAACCTTATTCCGACTGAACCTTACGTGAATACAAGATACACATTGTGATACCTATAAACGATATTCACTGTAATACCCATATATACATACAAGATGCACAATATGACACCCTTCGTAAAACAATGAAAATAATGAAAATGCACACTATGATGATATCTTTCATAAAACAAATAAAATACATTGTGATACACCTGAAACATTATGAATGTTATCTTTATGATACACTTTGATTCACAAAAACGTCTTTAATTTTCGATACCATGTTTGAAAATATCTGAAACCCCCAAATTTCTTCTCCAAAAGAGCTCTTGAGTAGAAAATGAAGGTTCCAATATATATATATATATATATATATATATATATATATATATATTGGTAAATAGTTTACTAAAGAGGTAATAAAGAAAGGTTAATAATTTTAAGGTTGAAAAAGGAAGGTGTTGAACCACAAGTCTCAATTCTCAAGTGGTTTGGACTTTAGACTATGTGATGATGTTATGTAGTTGGGGACTCTTCTTGTTTGTTGACCTAAAATTAGGTGAAATTACCATCAAACCCCTTGAGTCATTTTTTTATAATAAAGTTGCTTCTAACTTTTCTAATTATATTATTGAAAATTATATGTGACCAAGGACAAGTACTCAAACTCAACCTTTCCATATCACATATTAATTATTATATTTGATTCTTCATTATAAATCATGATTCTAAATAGTATCAGTATTTTACTAAGATTTAGAATATCTATTAACATATATTTATTTCATATGTATTCGTTTTATGATGTGAACCTTTTTAGACTGTTTGTAAAGCAAAAACTACACATAAAAAAATATCACTTTGTGAAACTCATACATATATATTTATACTATATTATAAAGTATTTGACAAAAACTCTTAAAAACCGTTTTTATGCATGAAATACTCTTTATTGATGAATGTTACTTAAAATTCAATTTTGCAAGTAATTTTGCATAAGTATAACTTATTAAAGCTTCATTTTTAAATTCGTATAACTAATTGGTAGATAAACATAATCAAATACAGGATAAACATTCATTTTAAATATAAAAAATCTAAAATCTATCTAAGATAATCATTGAGTTCTAATATTATCTATATAAAAAACTATATTGTTAAACCAAATATAAATTATTTTGTTATAAATCTAAATTAAATTATAATAAATAATTGAATTAAATAAGTTACACCAAAAAACAATAACTATTAAATAGTTAATTTGATATCTTGTAGGAGACTGCCTGTAACTTGTTTAACAACACAAATAATGTTAAGTCAAATTTCAAGGGCTAGTTGTGTTCTATGATGAAACATACAGGGACTAACAAGTCAATTATTTAACTTGATGGGCTAGTTGTGTAACATTTCATATACTTGCTTAATGTAGAATTGAGACGATCTAATCATCTAAACGACATGAGTCTCTGACGACTAAAACAAAATAACAAAATCAACCATAAGGGTGGTGTTTGATTGGTTTGAGTTTGACTCCAAATGTCAAAAGTATCTGAAGGTCCCAGACTCAAATCCAATGAGGAATAAAAATTCTCTTGTGGCCATGGAGATTCAAATGCAGTGACTTCGTACTATCTGCAAAGCAGGTGGTCGTTCTGGGATTAGTCGGATCGCATAGCGGGTTAAATATCCAGGTTAATAAAAAAAATGACAAAATCTTAAACCAAATCCATAAAAATTAATGTAAAATTTGATATAAAATAATAAAAAAAATTAAAATGTATAGTACCAAATTTTATACCAAATTCGGTGTCCCTGATAATGGTGGTTTATAGCTGTCAATTTGTGAAGAATTAGAAGTTCAATGTTGTTGTCATGATCAATAGTTTCAAACCCGAATTAATGTATAATGTGTTAGTGTAATTGATGTTTTAACATGCCACAGATTCGTAATTTTAATTTAATAAATAAAGATAATTATCTCATTAATTAATAGCATTAATTATCTTTGATATGTGACTTATGATGGATCTCATGGATCTCACATATTTTGGAGTTTTCGAAATATTAAGCGTGTGTTTTGCCCTTATCCAACTTCGAACTACCTGGTCTTGAGATGCATACTATGGTCAGCTTATAAAGCTCAGTGAGTTCATGGTTAGCGTGAATAAGCATCATTTCACAACATACATAATTACATATCCACTTGTAAACTTTGAACCAAATATATGCATTTCCTGAAAACATGCAACATTGAAGAAAATAGATCTTAGTCACTAACATTTTTCATGGGTTGTCCAACTTGCACCTGTCTGGACACTCATTACAAGGTCGTGCCCACTTGTGTGACTGTTCACCTGTTAAAACTGATTATAAAACTTTCATATGAAATAGCATACTAGAGTTATTTGAAGAAAAAAAAACCACATAGCATGCAACTATCATAAAATAACATACATGTAAAATATATTGTATCGTCTATGTAAATTGGAAAATCATACATAGATACACATCACCATAAAAATCATATAATGCTCGAAAAATAAAATTGCACATAGGTATACATTCTATTGTAAGTCTCATGAAGACTTACCTGATGATGTACGTTGCTTAGTGAAAGTCGTAGACTAGTAACCTACAGTTAGTCAAATAGTCCATTGATGACTAATTTCTCCATCACGCCTTGTACAAACCATTTCACATTATTCATATAAGCTTTAATAAACTCTGTATAAATAGTATGCATTATCTGAAAACATGAAACACATAAACAAAAGAGATCTCATAAATTGTCTAGTCGAACATGGGTCATCTTGTCACTAGCATTTCTTGGGTTATTCGACCTACACCCGTCTACCTGTCTAAACACCTATTAGGAGGTCATGCCACTTGTCGTGTGACTTACTGGTCAAATGTCCACCCGTTGAAACTCATAAAATTCTCATATGAAATAATATGCTAGAGTTATTTGAAAACAAAATAAACACATAGCATGCAACTGATCATAAAATAACATACTATAAAATATATTGTATCACGTATGTAACTGAAACACCATGCATACATACACATCACCACACAAATTATAACCAAAGGGCCTTTGCCCTCCTAGGAGGTTAGGAGTTCAAACCTCACCAAAAGTGAGGAGGGTGTGTGAGTTTATTTGTTGCATTTGCTAAATATAAATATTATATACTTAAAAAGCTTATATAATGCACGAAATAAATTTATACGCATGTATGCATTCCATTGTAAGCCTCATGAAGACTCATCTGTCTACGTAGATCGACTACTGAGAGCTCTTGACTGAAGACCTACACATTTTATACCATAATATTCAATTAATGACTTAATTTCTCCAAAAGTCAACAATATCGACTATGATCAAACTCGGCCGATTTTAAGCAAACTCCAAAACTGGGTTTTTAATGTCTCAAATACTTCCATTTGACCTCATCGTTAAAATAGTTGTGGGTCAAACGAGATAAAAGTCAACCCTAGGCCAACCTCGACTAATTTTAGTCAAACTCCAAGTCTAAAACTCAATAACACCCCAAAACGTCAAGATAATCATTTTATAATCTTATAAATTCATCTTTTCAACTTAAAGTATCCCAATAAATACTTAACTCAAATTATGACGCTTTATATCTCACTATTAAATCAAATAATAATAATTTAAGTGTTACACTTGATAACGACTCTTAACATCTGTTAATACTTTTAATAATTAAATGAATCATTTAATTATTAAAAGTGCCTTAAGACAGTTTCTAATATCAAATTGCGGCACCTCCAAAATACTTGTTAAATTATTTATTAAAAAAAATACTTTAATAAATATTTTCAAGAATTAATTAATTAAATTAAATAATTTTCCAAAATAAATTAAATAATTAATTAAATTGACACTTAAATTAATATATTAATAATTTAGAAATTAAATTACTTAATTAATAGAATGCTTAAAAACTAGATCTTTTACTAATTTAATTGGTTAAAATACATTTTTAATAAATATTTACCCAATTAAATTATTCAACTTAAATAGCTCAAAATATTAAACTTTTAAACCCAATATGATATTTAATCCAACTAATTAGATGAGTCCAAAAAATTTAAAAATAATATATGGGCTCAAATGTTAAGACCCATAAATAGACATAGTCCAACTCAATGCGATCTAGATCTAAGCCCAAGACTTGTGGATCTACCGAATCGGATCCATACCCGACCAGGACCTCATGCCCGACACGCCCCACTTGCACGGGCAATAGGTTTTCTGTCCATTCTAGCTTGTTTCTTCGTCGTTTTCGACAATTCTTTTTCTTAAAACTCTAGAAAATCATTTTCCTCAACTGCAGAAACAAAAATCATCGAAAACCATAAAAGTATTGAATCACATTTTCTCGTTTATATTTTCAGCTTAAAAACTACTCAAAATCGGACCTTCTAAACTAAAATCTGAGATATGAAGCTACTAAGGTTTGATAGAGTACTTAAAAACGAAGCTAATCATATGAAGAAATCGAATTTTGGTTGGGTATTTTACTTACAATTTATCTTTCGATTTTCTTGAACAAAAAATGTAGACGAAAGTGTTGGCTTCTTAATCCGCAATTTTGGCTTCTAAATGAGCTGAGAGGATAGTTGAAAGTCAAGTGGGGCCCTTCAAGATCTGAAACTAATGAGATATGTATTTTTGACAAAACAGGTCCCCCAACTAGACTTTACATGTTGCACTCTCCTGAATTATTAGATAATGACATTCGGCCCCTCTGGCTTTGATACTTTGACCAATATTACATTTTCACCCCCTGATCCAATTTTTCCTTTCATTTTTAGTTTGATTGAATACAACTCTTTTCATAGTTCCTCGCTCTCATTAAATGTCATGATTGACCTCTTTCCATGTTTTTCTTCACATTTTTGGTCCAATAAAATAAAACTAGTTTTTATTTTGTTCTCTTTTTCTTTTCATATTCATTTATTTACCCTTTTCTGGGGTGTCAATGTCAGAGTTGGATACAGATATAGTTTCTTTTAAGAAAAGTAACCTGAAACTGTACACAATCTTTCACTCAGCTTACAAAATATTTAATTAGCATAGAGAAGTTAATATATGAGAATGGTTGAGTAGTCGATTATTCTAATCACGTAGAGAGCTCTTAGAAAGCGTAATCTTGCATGGGAGGAGAACTCTACCTTAAATATCACCATGTGCATTAAATGCACGGGGACACATGTCACTTGAGATAAGATGTTCAATGTTGACTTCAGAACTTTAGAGAGTAATTTTTATCATGTATATGTGTTTCATGATATGATAGTTTCACATGTATTTGTTTCACCACGTGAATATTTTGTATTTTTCATTTCACTAGGTGACCACTTTTTTTTTCCACTTGTAATCTTTTCATAAGGTGAATACAAATATATGTGAAACAATATCTTAAATCATAGGTTTTGATGAAAACAAATCATGTAAAAATACTTTTATATTGGTTCTCACGGGTTTGTAACATATTTGTGGTTCTCATTAGATTATCGTCTTATATAGATAATAGTTATAAATGATACAAATCAATTAAATATTTAAATAATTTAATTTATAAACATTTTTGTACAATTTTCATGTACATAAATACATACATATATGATAGTACCAAATTTGAATAAAGAATTTGGTATAATTGATGGTATTTTGAAAAAATCTGGTTCGTAGAAAAGAAAATTTATGTTTTATTCGGTTTGAAAGATTCTTATAAGCTGTCAGAGACGTGGTGAAGGTTGTTGCAAGTTGCAACGACAATGGTGGTAGAGAGTGGTGATAACCGATGGATGATAGTGACTCTAGGATGCGAAGATGGTGGTAGTTGGTAGTGGTGGAGGAGGTAGTTGTAGGTATAGTTGATGTGGTAGTGGTAGAGGTAGAGGTGGAGGTGGTGGTGGACGGTGTACGACTTGCGATGAGAAATAAACACAAATTCCAGCAGACAATGTTGTAACAATGCTACAACATGCAGTCAACAGTGATTGATTCCACCATCTATTTTAAGGATATTCCTTTCGGACTTCCACCATCGCATTAATATCATAGTTTTCAACCCATATTCCTATGTGGTTTCAGGACCAATAATAATGTCATATGGTATCCTCAAAATATATGGATTAGCAAATTCATTTGTCTAAAAATCACTCTTCCGAGTTGGTATGTTCTTAGTAGCTCATTCCTGAGTCTACCATAACTTTAACATTTTGATGAACGACCAACCTGCCAAGAATAATCAATTGGAAAAACATAGATGACAAATTCTTTTATTAGTAACTCTTCCAAGTCTACTCTCATATCATTCAAATTGACGTGCATTCAGTGACTCATTCTTGAATCCACGACACTTTAACATTTCCAGACTGATCAACTCGTCGATAAGTGTTTTTGACTTTTTAAAACTTGAATGAAATAATGGTACGTTTTTTATTGCGAAACAACACCCACTTTCATCCGATTTAAAATCCCACCATTTATCTCACACCCAAGTTAACAGAGTTTGCTATTCATTAAATTAAAATACCAAGTCAGATGGAAACTGATTGGAATGATCAACAAAAGTCTTAGGAGCCTCTATTTATACAAGGATAAAGAAGAAAAATACAAAAATCTAACCTGAGTGTCAAACATAAAATACAAAGGTATACTTTAAAGTAGTTATCCTAAGTGCAACCAGGTACAACTCTCTAGAATCTTCCAAAAAATTACCCAAATATTATCCCTTGGTCTCAAAAGCTTATATTCTAGAATCTTCATGGTTAAATCCAAAAGTTGTCCAAAAAGCCACATCCAATTGATACACAACAACATTATGCTACATAATATCAATCAAACTGAAGGATTGTACAATGGAACGGGATTGATTATTACGCTACTTGGAATGTGGTCTGTTCATGGATACATAATTTTTGGAAGTAATAAGGGAAAGAATGTTACGATTCGACAAATCATAATGGCTCCAAACGATTCGAAGTGGCCTTGTAAGTTAATCGACGCCAATTACCTTTGGCACCTTGTTTCAGAGTGACTATCAACAAAAGTCAATGCCAATCGCTAAAACATACTATATCACACTTAAAGAATACTAAAAATACACTTCTTTTATGTTATATTTTAATTTTGTAAGTATATTATTCGTTTTATGTTGTAATAGGGTTTTTACACATGACCACCTATATATTGCTATTTCTCGAGTGATATCACGTGAAAGTTTAACAATACTTATTTATATTGAATAATAAGTATATAATATATTTAATGCATGGGGTCGTGATGGGTCGACGATCACGTTACCTGTCCCCGTCCCCATTCCCGGTTTTTAAATTTTAATGATCCTTGATTTTACGATGAATCCCTGATTTCATCGAGACGGATACATCGATTCCCTGATGGGACGGTATCATTCCCATACCTACATTCTCATGCCTATTAATGGGGTGGGCTAAATGCACCCCTATGCATTGCTTAATGCACTCCTATCCATGAATTTCTTCCTCACACATATCAACATCAATACATACTTTTTACATTCTCAATGCTTGAATGACCTGATTTTGACATCAAAAAGGGTGCCATTAGCACTCCCCCTATTAATTCATCGACATTTCATTGTGACTCAATTTTGTATTGTGCGTCTTGTTTCAAATCAATCATTTTACTTAACTTTTAATAAAAATAATTATCATGAAAATAAAATAAAAAAAAAAAAAAAAATGATTGGTTTAATATGCCACTTTCTTCATCAATCCGTCCTTCTGAGAAACTGAATCGAATCGCCATTAGAAAATTGCTGCATCTATACGTCTTTGATTGCATCTGGTAGATTGTACACGATTCAACACCCTAAATCTTCAAATCCATTCAAATTTGCTTCTGTTAATAACCACTGTTCCTCTCAAATCACGTGGAACACTGTTTTCTCATTTGAAAATCAATTCTCCTGTAGCAGAATTTCCAATTTAAAACCCTGATTGAGCCGAATTTAGGGTTTCTTTAGGTGGGATACACATATCCACTGTCATTTACATCTAAACGTAGTTACCCTTGAATACTATTGGAAGAGGAGGAAGAAGAAGAAGAAGAGAGAGCGAAAAGGGTTTCTCAGTTGAATGTAATATGAAATTGAGGGAGTATTTTGTATGTAGTGATAATAATAATAACAACGACAGAAATGGGGGAAGCAAAAGCTTGGAGATATAGTGGAGGGGTGTTGGTTTTGGCTAATAATAATCATCGTAAAAAGCTGAAGCATAATCAGCACCCAAAGCATTGTTGTTGGTTATGGCAGCCGGCGGAGACGGCGGCTATGGGGAAAGGACAGAGGCGGCGGATCTCGTGGTCGGTGGTGTGTGGGGTGATGTTGTTTGCTTTAGGTCTAATATCGTTATTTACCGGTCATGTGGCTTCGAATCTCGAGTGGTACTCTCAGAAACTCGTTAAACATCGATTATGGTACAACAAGATGGTAAGCTCTTTCACATTTTCGTTCTATCTCACGTACATTGTGTGAAATATTTGCTTATACAAATGATTTCTTGTTCATCAATCTATTTGTGTTTATGTAATGGAGGAAATCAATGATTGTTATTTGGGCGTTTACTAGTATCTTGTGGGTTTTTTTGCTTGTTCGTGATATTTTGGTTGCTCTGTATGGGTGTGCAATTTGAGCAAGATCATGTAGGTGTGTGTTGTGTACCTTTTTCTCTACATCGATTTACTGCTCGTTGACTTGGGAAGCAAGTCATAATGTAGGTTCAAAGGCCAAGCCTTTTGGTATCTGGCATAGTTAAACCTGTCCACTTGCAGAATTTCTGGTAAAACGTTGCTATCAAAACTTTATTGGGTTGCTTAGAATTGCTTGTCTTCCTCTCATATTTTAGTTCTTGCTTTGCTAGAGCTTATTGAAGGGTGAACAACAGGACACTGTTTTCTTGTGTTTTGCTTCTCTCACCCTCTTTGCCTCCACCAACTGTAAACTTCACTTATTGTCTATATATGTCTTATGGTTCCATGGATACTCTGAAAATATGTACTTTAAGATATCTTCCTTTTATTTGATATAGGAAAGAAAGACTGAAAAAGATAGTTGTTTTCCATTAGAAGATGAGCTAGAAGTGGACAAAATGAATAACTTTTTGTCAACACCATTTTCTGCCAACCCATGATGGGGAGAAAAAGATGATTTAAAGGAATTTGTTACACTTGTGTTAATTTCTGATTATCATTTATTTATTCGGTCTTTTCTTGGATTTCTAAATATGCAAGAAGCTTCTCACTTTTTCTTAATGCTGGGTTAGTCTTTATGGTATGAAATAGCTTTTAGGCTTGATTTGATTTTGTCATTCTTTATGGGTAGCCTTTCATGTATTGCCTAAAATTCTAGATGCTCAATGCTTTTGATGAAAGCCATATGACTTAAGTAGGTGATGGTTCTTGTATTTAGTCACGGAGGTCGTTCCTTTTCTTTTACTGGTTGCATTATAGTTTTGCCTTCTAATGTCTCCATTCAGAAAACCAAAGCAATTCAATATAGGAAGTGGTCTTATGAAGTCGAAGGTGTGAATTAATTTGGACTTAGGAGCACAGCTGTCCTTGAGAGATTCTGGATATTGGATAATTATGTTTTGCACAAGGCAAGTATGGGTAACTCCACGAGAGGCCACTCCTCGTAAACATGCTTGAAAGTTAAAACCATATGGCTACTGATGGGTGTGTATCTTATTATTGCCTTTTAAGATAGACTAGTATTTTTGTTGTTCCAAAATCATTTGTTTCAACCTTTTGCATGTTGTGTATAAGAATCTCCTTTATAGTCCATAGATCAAGACTTCAGGTTATGCTATGAACTGCTCATCAGAGAATTGAAATGCTGTCTGTTATCTTTTTCTCATTGTTGCATCATGCAGTGGCAATTTTTCTTTGTGAAGTTTGGAAGATTTTGGCACAACTACCTGGAGAAGTTACATTTTCTTAGTAAAGAATATCGTCAAAGTTGTTGTGTATGGATATAGCTATGAGTGCATATATTACCAAATTCTGAGTTTTTTAATAGCAACAAATGTTTGCCCATGTTTATTAATTCTTCTTGTGGCATCAATACTGAATTGTGCCTATGGGCATATCTGTATGCTTTTGTGCTTGTTTTGCCGTAGAAACTTACGAAAATTTCTAAAATTCAGGGTGGATTCAGTCATGGACCAATTGACATTTGGAAATCCAAGTTCTCAAAGTTCTATTACGGATGCAGTGAAAGAGGTCCTCATTATGCACGTAAGTTACCTTACCAATTATGATTGTTACTCTTGGACATTTGTAAGAACCAAGCGAGGCTGCTTTAACTTGGGTATTGTATGTTTCTTGGTGTTATGATAATGCCATATCATCACGATTTGTGCTTTGTTGCCCGTTTCTTCATTTCACAGTTGGTTAGGGTTTTATTTTGTTTCCGAGTTATCGTTCAGTGCATTTTAATTGTTCTTGGGAGGATTATTCAGTTGGAACAAATTTATCTCAAGATTGTTAACCAAATAAATGTGTTATTGTTAGAATCAAGGTGCAATGGGACTTTTTATTGTAAAAGATGTGCCAGAAAAACCTCATGATAAATTTCGTTGGTGCTCGGAAAATAATGAATCGAAACAGACACAATATATGACATTGTATTTATGTGGCTCAGTTCAAAATTGCCCATAGTCAACCATGAGCCAGTACTTTGAGTTTCTCATACAGCATGCTACAGATTTCTGAAAAGATCCTTAAAATATTAAATTTGATATTTACTGCTTAAATCATTCTGTAAACAGCCCCTGTTCGTGAGCCACTATCAAATGGCTATCTGCTTATTGGTGCCAGTGGAGGGCTGAACCAACAAAGAACAGGAGTAAGCATTCCTTCTTTTCTCTTTATATTTTCTAATGTCATTTGCTAGACAATTTGCTGGTGGAAGGATATGCTTGGGCATGTGTGCATGCAGAACGCGCTAATAAGTTAACTTATCTCTCTCAATTGGTGCAAAAAATTGGGTTAATCAAATCTATATTTATTATTGTGATCTTATTCACACAGATAACAGATGCTGTAGTTGTTGCACGAATACTAAATGCTACTTTGGTCGTTCCTGAGTTGGATCATCATTCATTTTGGAAGGACGATAGGTGAGTTGAGATCACATTAGTTAAAAGATTTGTCAAGTTGCTTGGTGTTCACATTTTTGTCTGATTTATATCAACTTTGCAGTGACTTCGCAAACATTTTTGATGTCAATTGGTTTATCTCTTTCCTTGCAAAGGATGTGCCTATCGTCAAAAGAGTACCGGACAAATATATGAGATCACTTGAAAAACCCCCATATACGATGCGTGTCCCACGAAAATCAGAACCGCAGTATTACGTTGATGAAGTTCTGCCCATACTGTTGAGGCGACATGTGAGAAGGATATGCCATATGACTTGAATTTTGATGTTTTTGATATTGAACTGTTAATTCTTTATTTACAACTATTGAACTACTTGACTTTCGAAATTGTGAAATCCCATTTCCATATTGAACTGTCCAGTACTGTTTTCAGTGCATTATGTTTTTGGTTATGCTGAAATATGACACTTTTTGGTTTTCTGATTTGTGATGACCAAATTCTGCAGGTTGTTCAGCTGACAAAGTTTGATTACAGGCTTGCTAGTGACCTTAACGAAGAACTGCAAAGGTTACGGTGCCGGGTCAATTATCATGCTTTCCGCTTTACAAAACCATTGCAGAATCTTGGTCATAAGCTGGTGATGAAAATGAGGAAGATGTCGAATCGCTTTATTGCTGTTCACTTAAGGTTTGTCTCTTAAGTTGCCAATTTTCTGATGGTGGTTTTTTTTTCTTTTATCTTATTTTTTCCCCAAAGATCAATGCCATAATGCTATGTTAAATGTAATTGCTGATGCCTAGAGTGGTAAGATTGAGAACAGACTTGAAAGCCTTGGAAAATCTCCAAAAAGATGATGCTTTTTCAAAATTAGAAATTCAACCTGAACTTTCTAAAAGTGGCTTAATGCCTGATCTTTTCTTAATATAGAAATTCTCTAATAGCTCAAAAACTCTTGGAATTTAAAAACTTTATATCTAGCCACTCTACTTCTATAAGGGAAAAAGTTAAAGTCTCCTGCTACTATAGAGTGAAAGAGGTCTCATTGGGAGATTAAATCCAAAAGACCATTATTAGCGTGTTGAGCTCACTACTCTCTCAACAGTGAACAAAGGTAAAAGTAAAACAGCAGCTCTCGACTGCCCAGCCAAAAAAGGCTCGATATGCTGTATAATGTCGGTCCCAATGGACTTGCTGAATGGAGCTAGATTATAGACCAAATGATAGTGGAAGCTCAAGCAGTTGGGCGAGTAACAACAACAGGATTGGTGAAGCGCAAGTGCCCAACAGGGTCTCTAGTGTAATAGGACTGACAAGAGAACAGTGAGTAGCACAAGAGGCATATTCTATCATTTTGGTTGCATAAAGTTTGGTAGGCTAGGATGAGCTGTTGTAGATGTTAGATCTAGGTCCGAACTACTCCATCAAATCCACCTAGAAAAAACAATAAGGTCAATGAAGTTCAGAGGATGTTGTATGAAGTTTGAGGAGTCTTTGGTAATGTATACCAAGCAGTGTCAAGGGGATGCAAGGGTTATTGTCAAACATTTGCATTCTTCCTTGAAGATCTGTGTGGCCTTAGCGTCAGCCCCGTCCTAGTTGAGCTAAGTAAGTCTTGAAAGAATGTAGMTATGAAGAGCTCAAGAGGAGAATGAAAGATCCCTTTGTAAGCTTATTGTTTATACTTTATGCTTCTCCAGCTTTGGATACAAATGAGGAGACCTCCCCATTTTGTATAAGCCTCCAGCCCGGAAGGATCATTTTAGATCCAAGAACCTTCTAGGTTCATTTACATAATCCGGAGAACACTACAAGCATCATGAGAGTCTACAAGTTGCAGGAAAGTCCTAAAGGATAGTTAGGTTATCCAAGAGCATTATGGAACCTTCTGGGATATTCTAGACCCTTTTATGGAGAATGCTCTCTTGGTGATCTTGGAAGGATGCTTGCTCAGTTGCTTGGGATATCCGAACTTGAAGAGCTTGAGTGTGATACTAGGGAGGTCATAAAATGGTGCGCAATGTCAAAGAGGAGGCAGGTGGCAAAAACTCTTTTTTACGTTTCTGAAGACGATGGGTATTGTTGTTAAACGAATAGGAGGAGCGGTGACGCTGATGGGGCCTTTAGATGGTGGAAAGGAGGTTGACCAATATCAGGCCTGGAGAACAAAAACATTGAGCAGCAGTCTGAAACCAAAGATAAGTGGCATCCTACAACCAAATGTCGCTTGTGGCAAACTTATGCCGCTCCCCTATTGTGGTGCGGTCGGCACACCCTATTACCATCTCTTTTCTTTTTTCTTATAAGTTTTGTTTTGGGTTTCTAATTACTCGTAAGTTGTGGTTGTCCCTAACGGAGAAAAAAATCTTCCCTATTGAGTCCACCCAATGTTATCTCAAACCCCCTCCCCCATCTTTGAAATTGGTACAATCCTTTGCCTATGATTGGAGGGATCTAAGGGCTTCATAGTGTTGCTATGTATTACAAACATAGAAAAACCTTGGTTATCGTTGTTCCATTTAGCGTATGCAACAAGCTGTCAAACCCGTAGGTGGTAGGTTGATCCTAGTAGATAAATGGTGTTTCTTGAGTTGACACATTATTTCTTCACATAGGTGCTCATTGCATGTGTGGTATTTTAAAAATTGATTGGTGGGACTATGATAGAGTTTGGCTGCCAAGATTGATGAAAAGCATACCCCCCATGTAAAATGTATGTGCTCTATTGTAACAAATACCAGGCAGAAACTTATCTTGATGAGTATGTTGCTTGTCGTACTCCTGCTGCAAATTGGTTGCGAAACTGGTGCCCTGCTAAACCAACTTTATATGTGTTAAAGTAGTATATGTCCCACATTATCAGGTTGTCAAGTTACATATATGTGGTTTGGGCACCTTGCTCCTTTGAGCTAAGCTTTAGGGAGTGAGTTCTACCCAAGCCCGTTCATCAATATGAATCGCAAAACTTTGTATGGATCACCCATGTTGCATACCACTCTAAATCTGGCGCATCCCTCCAATTTAGTGTGCTTCACCCGTACTATGATTTCACTTAAAACTCGGTGCACCCTAGTGTTACTTTACACTTTCATTTGACACATCCCTGTGCCATTTTGGCATCATGGGTTGTCAGCTGTTTCGTTCCTTGTCTTTGGTTGGCTGTTTTTGACTTGTATTACTTTGGTCCTTTTACGTCATTTTGGTATCTACTCTAGTGAATGTGCAAATGCAATTGAAGACTCCAACAGACATCAAAATAAATGAAATTGGCTAGCAGTGATGTGTAGTTGAATTTGAAAATATGCTTAAATATTAAACAATCAGGTATAGAATTTGATTAAAGCAAAAAAAACACCATGTTCAATCAAAATGTAGGTGCCACCAGGGCAAAAGTGAAATACTTGTGGTTGTCCAACTCCCAAGTTCCGATGTAAAATTTTTGTACCATTTGAGAGCTTTTTTCAAGTTATTGTCTATTACTGAACATATGCGTGAAATATTTGTGCAATAATGAGCTGTCCATCAATATAGTCATTATCTATGTTCTGTCCAAAACGACATCATCCAACAAAAGGAATCCACTTGAAATCGTAGAAAGAATTTGAAGACCATTTATTTTAGAATATTACACAGAATTAATTTAGAAATCAAGAAAGCAACTCTTTATCCTATCTTTAGAAAAGGTGGATGATTTAGGAACATTAAATTTATCTTGGTAATAGTTTTGAAATAGGTCTCAGTTTATGGGGAAAGTAACTTTTTGAAAAGTAGGCTTCTTTTGTATCTCCTTACAACTTGATCACATGTTAAAATGGATCACATGTTTTTTTAGCCTTATCCTTTTTAGTAGTGTCCTTTCATGGTCTCCTGCTCTTTCTATGATAGGTTTGAACCTGATATGCTTGCTTTTTCTGGTTGTTACTATGGTGGTGGCGATAAAGAGAGATATGAGCTCGGTGAAATCAGGAAAAGATGGACAACTTTGCCTGTGAGATTTCTGTCTTTACAATTTGTTATTGACTTGTCTTTCTCTATATGATTTTATGTTTTCCTTCTCTGCTCTTTGCTTTCTCCAAAAAAGACAGGATTTTCTGTGCACGTATGTAAGGGTTTGACTACTAATCAAATATATAAAATCCCATCAACAAACACCAAGTAGAGAAATCTTGTGGGCGAGAATTAATGTTATTTATATTATGTAGTTGCTATTGGCAGCGGGGTAAGTTCTATTGAACACTTAGCCAAAAAAGTGAACAGTCGCCAACAATTTGGGATCTCCCATAAAGGGAATTGTTGTTTGCGATGGATGTAGCATAATTGAAGTTAAGATTAAAAATATGTTGGGGTGATTGGATGAACAAATATGATCAAATTATTTGCATATTGAAGGCTACAAAATCTGGCTGCTTGAGGGATCGTTCACCAGTTCCATGTGCAAACTCAATAGTTGGAACAAGACTTGTTCAAGAAGCATTGATTTTCGTTCAATTATGCTTCCTTTGATCATATTTGTTTTTAATTTAGGAAGCAAGTCCTGATGGAGAGCGGAAGCGAGGGAAGTGTCCCCTTACGCCATATGAGGTGGGGTTGATGCTGCGTGCTCTCGGTTTTAAGAATGACACATGCATTTACGTTGCATCTGGTGAAATTTATGGTGGTGAAGAAACTCTGCAGCCTCTTAGGGAACTCTTTCCAAATTTCTACACAAAGGAGATGCTGGCTAGTGAAGAGCTTGAACCTTTTCTTCCGTTTTCTTCTCGTCTTGCAGCTATAGACTACATTGTTTGTGATGAGAGCGATGTCTTCGTCACAAATAACAATGGGAACATGGCAAAAATTCTTGCTGGTAGAAGGTATGTATGCTGAAATCTTGTTAATTAGAGAACATCTTTGCATATTTAATTTTTGGAAATGTATATTTGTGATGTTCTTTGTCCCGAAATAAATGCAATATTTGATTGAAACATAGTTGAAAGAAACTGTTGACAATTGATCCATTCACTCTGTCCATCCCAAGAAACTTGCAACATCCCCTTTTTTGGCAAGTTTTCATGTTTACATTACATATTTACCCGGTAGCATCATTGTAAATAATTGATAGTATTGATTTGGGTCTACGAGGTTCTTTTACTGTGTAGTGAAAGTAATTTAGATGTTTGACAAATAGTAATTTTCTTGAACTATATCCAAAATGCCCTTGATTATGACAAAATAGAAGAATGTATTGAATATATTATATTGGTTTATGTGACAACGAGGATATTTGAAACTTTGCCAAAAGGGAAATCATTATTTAGTATATGAGTACCCAAACAGGAAAATGGAGGGAGTATGACCAGTGAGAAGTAAATGCTACATTTATGCTTGTAACATGCAAGTTGGACTACCTCATGTTATGGCGCTGGGCTTCCTATGAAATTTGCAACACTTATTTTCTTATGATTTCTATGAATTAGGAATACTTCTTTTAAAATATCTTACCCATTATCATTGTGCACAAATAAATTGATGGTAATGACTTCGATCCACGAAGTTCTATTTTGTCTTTATTGAATGGTATTTTAGATATTTGAGTAATGGTTTAACAAGCACTGATCTTCATGGAAACAACCGCTCTATTCTTTGAGGGTAGAGGTCAAGGCTACCTACATCTCCACCCTCCCCCCCACAAAAAAAAGCCCCCACCTTTGGATGCTGCATACTGGCCCATTTGGTTTAGTCGAACATATTTCTTAGATTATGTGCAATTTCTTCTTGTTTGATTTATATTCAGCCAGCCTAGTAAGTCTTGCTGATTGCAACATGTTTAAAGGAGGTACATGGGGCATAAAAGAACCATTCGACCAAATGCGAAAAAGCTCAGTGCTTTATTCTTGCAACGAGAGAAGATGCTGTGGACCACTTTCTCTAGCAAGGTGAAATCAGCCCAAAGGGGCTTTATGGGTGAACCAGATGAGATGAAACCAGGCCGTGGTGACTTTCATGAATACCCTTCTTCCTGCATCTGCAAGAAACCATTCAAATTCTCTGACCTTGATAACCACAGAAACCAAACAGCAACAGAAGTTCCCTTTAACCCTGAAGCGGGATCTGGATATGGGCGCAATGAAGAAGACCAAGGTGTCAATAGTATGCAGGGAATCGAAAATGCAGGTATGATGACAAGAGATCATCATAATGCATCATCATCACTAGAAGAGAAGGAAGATGATGACTTTTTGGCTGACTAGGTGCAACAAAGAAACCCGATGATGGTATGTTTTATAAGTGATTGACATATAATCCATCGTACTCGATTGTTCATTGCAAACTAATATTCTTCTTGTGAAAATACCAAAAGAGTACTCTAGTTTGCAAGAAAGATAGAGGTTGGACAAGTTTAGAATGTAAATGCAAAAAGAATCATTATATGTGGTACCTTCGGTCAAAATTAGCTTATCTTTGTACTCCTTTTGTTTCAAAATAAGTGTCCACATTTCTATTTTGGTTTGTTCCAAAACAAGTGTCTAGTTATAAAAGTAAGTGTCTACTGCCCAATTTTACCCTTAATTATGAGATGAAGAGATTCATTATTCCTCTATTATTAAGGATAAAATTGTTAAAATATGTAGTAAGAACACATTTCTAAAAGTGTTGTTCCTAGTCATCGTGGACATTTATTTCGTGAGGAAAGGAGTAAAACATGGTCTTTATCTGTAATGTTCTAAAGAACAATGATTTGTTTACGATGAAAACGAAGCACAACTTATTTGAAAAGTCGATTTTTAGTGTCAACTTGATTTCCTTGACCATCTTGGCCTAAGTTGGCTTTACGTTCATATCTGGTGTGTGCAGATTTGTCTCATCGACGCAGAGTTTTACTTTAAGGTGACATGACTTCAAGTGACACGACTCAACAATGGCATTGTGCCTGTTACTACTATAAATGTTTGTATATGAAAGTGTAACTGCAACAGCAAATACAATTGTTGATTATATAGTGTCTGTAAGGTGTTGTAGCTTTGTCAAGTATTTGCTTTCTTTTACAACCCCAAGGATCCAACATCATTGGGGTTTTCTGTACTCCTTTATTCCATCTTTTGTAATCAATTTCCAAGTTCAAAGGTGAAATAGAGGCCCAAAACAATGGTTGTTTGCTTGATAGCATATATAAGGGGTTGTTTGCTTGATAGCATATATAAGGGGTTGTTTGTTAATTGCTAAATGATTTGATGCAGAATGATTAATAGGCTCTCATGATATAGTACAAAATAAAATATAATTGTTTGGTAATTGCATACAATGAAATTAGGGCTCTTAATGGTTAAGGGAGATCTATGATACAAAATCATTCGGAGGGTTTTAGAACCTTTAAGAGGTATATACCTCTTAGCAAAGATTACCACTAAACCATACATACTACGATGCAATTATTATATATAAATGGACCTGATATGCTTATGGGCTTCTTATATAAGAAGTAGGTATATACCTTGCATAAAAAAAATCTATTTTACGGATATGGTATGGCGACTCATTCAAAAATTCACTCAACCAAGCCCTTCGAATCCAAAAAATGACTGCAATATGCTGATGATTATCCTACTAATTGACAACTTCACAGACATCAAGATTCACTGCAGTGCATAGACAGACAAGTGAGACATAAGAAAATGGTGGTAAATCAAGCAAAAGCCTCGAGAAGAATTTGGTATAACAATTAACATGCATATCCCAGTAACCAGAGAATATCCATCCATATACAAAAGGCTTAACAGGATGAACCAAGCTGATTAAAGATTGCACTGACCAAATATGAACATCTACAAAAGCTAAAAGATTCTTCTTCTACAGAAAGGATGAGATTAGCCTTTCCTAGTTTTATCTTCTCTACTTATACACATACACTACTCTTTCCTCCATCAAACACCATGAACAAACCTCCTTTCAGCCATTGTTGGTGTTTCCTGTTCAAACATCAGGTACAAAGTTAATACGATCATCAGACTACTGACTGGCAAGTTGAATCAGATGGCTGAATGGAAATCCAAATGAAAACATAAACTCCCTAGTTAAGGAAACTATTGCAGTCATTTTAGGATTAGGGAACATCTCATTTTGAAAGTAGGATTTAAATCAAAATATTTTGTCATTAAGCTCGTATATATATGGGTTGGGTTCCGGTGAGAAGGGAAACTATGGTAGAAGCGTAAGAAGAGATCTCCAACCATGGATCAATCGTAATTGAATGTCAACACTAATGAGGTGCATTGAGATGCACCGGATCAACTTTCCCTTCTAAAGCACAATTCATGAGTGGTTATGAAATTAAAAGTGATCAAGGATTCAGGTCTTTTCTTACATTTCTCACTATAACTTCCCTTCTCACACGATCCTTCCGCCTATATGCATATATACATATCAAAAGGCTATATTCAAATAAGGTAATCTAGTAATTAGAAGATCACTTTGAACTATATTCTAATTCTTTGTTGCTATCTGCGTCTTACCTTTTGGAGTAACCTTGCTGTGGCTTCTTTGAGTAGAATGTGAAGCAGCGGGTATCTTTGAGATGGTCATAGAACTTTGCAACCCTTCCAATAGCTGTAAGCAATGAAATTGGAATAACTTAAAGAGAACTAGAGTTGATCTAAAGTCTAAACTAAGGACATTTATAAAAGCCAGAATTAGTGACTCACCCTTGACGTAGGCTGAATTTTACGATTTGATCTGCGGGGCTCAACAAGTTCTGGAAATGATTTTTCGACTTTCGTTGGCTTTCCACCAGCAGGTGCAAATTTACGTTTATGCAAGCGCTCAGATTTATTGCTTGTAGAAACTCCCTTTGGAGGCTTTGAGGGAATTGGTAATGAAGAAACGAAGTCAGCATTCCCTGGTGCATCCTCAATTTTGGAAGAAGACCCAAACTCAATCTGGTTTTGATAACCTGATTGGTTCTCATTATCACTGCCAGAATCCTGGCCGGTTTTGTTTATTGTATTAGTATCACGGATAGTGGATTTAGAAGAGGTCAACGTTCTGCCAGAAGGAATTGGTGGTTTTCTAGGCTTGAGCATTCTTGGTTTGGTTTCAGCAACTTGTCTTTCCTTGGTGTCACTTCTAGAATTGTTTTTCCACCCACGGGATCCTGGTGCTTGAGGGATCAAATATCTGGTAAACTTGACGGAATCATGTGTGGCTTTGTTCTTATTGCTTCCATCAGCAACATAATGTTTGCTCACATCCATAAATTTCTGTTTCTTCCCAGGTTTAGGAACACCAAAAATTACTCGCGGGCCTTCTTTTTGTAAGCCGCTCTTCATTGTTCTATGAGCACCAAGCTTCTTATCATCTCTAGTGCTATTGCTACCAACATTAAATAAACTTTCATGAGCCGATAAGGGCAGTGTTCTTGTTTCTTCCTGTTTCCTCGAGTCAACAAGGTCAATGTTTTCTGATGACCCATCATTCCTTTTACTCTCCACAACAGGACTTCCCAGTTTCAATCGCTTTTCCTGTCGTGTATCACCCTGTAACCAGATAAAATCTAGCTTAGACAACATGCAAAACGAAAACACTTGCCATATAAGTTATACAAAGATTCGAAATTGACCTGGGATGAAAGGAGTCTTTCAGATGTATGGCACTCAATCCACTTGCCATCTTTCCACATGAAAGTTGGCCGGACAAACCAGGATCGAACAATGGATGTCTCTCCTTGAGCTACAAATATGCAAAATAAGAGGGAAGAACACACTGGCCAGTTATATAATCATTACAAAGCAGCAATTTCAGCACTGTAACAAAATGAACTTCCAACAGACCTGGAAATTGAACAGTTAGAGAAGTAAGATCAAACTTGTTTGTCTCCATGACAACTCCCTCACGCCAGCTGCAGAAAAAGTACCATGTAAAAAAGATATTCTATGCTGAAAATTCAGTGCATGCGTTGTAAAATAAAAATAAGCATTAGTTTCAGTGACAATATCCTTCTTGGCAATAAGCCAAGAAGTACACCGTATGAACAGAATAACATGTTGGACCACAGGAAGACGGTAAATTTGATGTTTCTATTTACAACATTGTTGTTTAGGGATTGTCTGATTACGACGAGAATTAGTGCTCATGGAAAACTCTATCCCAGCATGTGGGGACCATGAAGGGCCCTGTGCAAACCACAGGGGGCGTTTCCACGTATACTAATCCCTGTGTGCGATTCTGCAACACTATTTTCTTTTTTCCTTTCAACAACATACCGATCTTGGATCCACACATCAACTCGGTCTCCACTAGACCACACAAAATCTGTTGCAGCTGTCCTGCCTCTCTTCCTAGTCCCTTCAAGACGCATGGTAGTCACAGGATGGGCGACACGTATCTTGGGTACTTCAGTGCCTTTAATTTCAAGTGGCACCCATTCCTTTAAATGCCCTGAACCTAGAGGAAATAATGTAAAGTAAGTATTGAGGTTTCACAACTGTTAGTAGAATCATGCAACCAACATGCAAATACTTTTATGCATTGGAACACATTTTGTAACTACAAAAGTTCAACCAACATCCAACACAGAGGCACCAACAAAGTACATAACATCTTACCTTCATCTGATTGGATTTCCGTATAACATACAAGGGCTTTTCCATCTTTCAAACTCAATACATTAGCTCCAAACCAGGCACCATTATCTTTATCATCGTCCTTGTACACCTAAAACACAATTACATTGATATGAAGAAAATGCAAGAAAAGCCCAAAAAGGAAACAATCTTCTTTGAAAAGTTAAGGTTGAGAATACAGCATCAAAAGCAGCTAAACTTTCTGTTGTTCCAGCACACTTACCTCAACAAGACAACCTTCCTTGATATTATTCTCTTTCAAAGTGTCTGAAATAACTTGAGGCTTAGTCGGACCAAGAACAGTAGTATCAATTGATCCAACCTCTGACTCAGTTGCAACCCCAAAGGTTTTGGACAGGTCCAGACCTTTACGAACCCTTGGCTTTCTCTTGTCTTTTTCATGGCTTGTAATTGGAACCGTGACTTCATCAATCTCCATTACATGATTATCTGCCAAATCCCCAGAATTCTCTTTTCCTGATAAATTACATTTTATAGTCATATTTCCTTTATTAGATACTTCAGGAGCAGCTTTGACATCCTCTTTATCAGTACCATTAAAATTTCCTGCAGTTATGACCTGCTGCTTGGATGCTAACTGGGGAGTCTTCCAGTAACCCTCAGGACCAGCTTCAACCAAATTTCGTAAGGGCAAGGGTTCACTCATTGCAACAATTTGTCCAGCTTGAGAGACTGCTTCAGCTGCAAGTTCAGCAGCTTTTACAATCGCATTTAGGTTTTCAGCATGTTTTGAGGAAGCTGATGCAGCTTCAACCCTCTGCCAAGCAGCTTCTCTGGCAGTATATATAATTGAATTAGGAAGGCTACTTCTGTCCCTGCCTCTCAATATGGCATCAGGGATAGCTTTATCAAATTTGTTGCCAAGTGAAATCATGCCGCTTTGATCAAAATTTCCACTTCTATTTGATAGAAAAATGTTGACCATTGACCTTGCTTGTTCCGCAACATTTGATGCAATTTTAGCAGCAGCTGCCGCCACCTTAGCAACAGAAGCAGCGGCTGCTATTGAAACAGCTGAGGATACCAGCTTTGCTTCATCATCGGAATTCAAACTGGAGTTACTTTGTCTTTCCAGCTGGCTCCATACGCCGTGGCAGTGGTTGACTGCAGCAGCAGCAAGCTCAGCAGCGTTCTCCGCTTGTAGCTTAGACTCCTCAACTTTGCTCAAAATCTCCTCTGATATTACAACTTTTTCCATGTTCTGATCACCACTCCTAGGATGATGATGAGTAGGTGATACAGCTGAAAGGAACTTAGCAGGACTGCTTTTAGATGTGATGAAAGCAGGTGTTGATACCACAACAGAAGTAGAAAAAGGACTACTAACAACAGGGGCAGTCACTGAATCTGTCTTATTTTGAGCAAGTAATGACATCTTACCCTGATCCTCAGTACGAGGGGCCTGAGGCAAATGCATAACTACAGGTGCAGAGACAGATGCTACCTGAGGATCACATATCCGTTTGACATTAGCACTAGGAGTACCTTTTTTTCTCTTTCTGCTTTTTGAATCGCTGCATGGCTGGTCGGATGATGCAGTTGCCTTCTTCATGGCTGATAGAGAAGACGCCTCAGGAGAAATGCTAAGAGCAGAATTGAGAACCACTGGAGTGGATGTATGCTTTATACCTACACTGCCTGGTTCTTTGATGGGGGTTAATTTCACTGCCTCAGTTACAGGCAATGCAGGAAAACGAGGACCTGTGTTAAAAGCAGGAATTGGAGAAGCAGCAACCCACTGACCAGCAAAGGGTCCCTGAGATAACCAAGAAGGGTTATACCCACTAAAATTTTGTGCTGCTGGAGTTTGAAAAGAATGTAGAGGAGAAACTGCTTGGTGATAATCAAGACGAGCAGCTCTTGGCACGTAACTAGACTCCAAAGCATCACAAGAAGGGGTAGCGATATTCCAAAGAGGCGATGAAAGGGGAATCATAGGACTAACAATTGGTGGAGTACCCTTGTTGCTTGCTCCTCCACTTGGTGAAGAAATAATTTTGTTTTGAATAGAAGCATGTTTAACTCCTTGATCAGCTCTGTTACCTGCATCTCTCAAGTCTGAAATGAAGTTAATGCATTACAAGACACCATAACAGATGATCAAACAAGGACTTGGGAAGCAAAATATCATGAGTTACCTGATCGTGATTTCATAGGGGTAGCAGAGTTGGCCTGGGCTTTCTGAACATGAAGCCTTTCTACACAAGCCCGCCAAACACCCTCCCAAGTTCTTCCACCATCTGTATACAGAACACATGAAGTCACTCAAATAAGATTTATGATACAATATGTAGCATGACAAACATTTTACTGCACTAACCAGATTGCCCAAATGCAGCAATCATATGAGACTCTTCAGGTGTTGTCCCTGATCTGCAACCAAGAACATCATGAATTATTAGCGGATATTGAAATCAAAAGACTATGAAAATAAAGACTGCCCTTTGCAAGTCTTTCGACACACAAAAACTCCTTGAGGTCTACTGAGCCAACCCCAAATGCATGTCTCTGACTTGATTTGGCAATCAAGGAGATATAACAAACCTTTACTAGGGTCCCAATGCCCCTTTTTCTTTGGTTGAAAAGAATGCCCACAAGATCATTTTGGTTCAAATTGCGATGTTTTTATATAAAAAGGGTATGACTTTTTTTCTTTTTCTTTCTGTATTTCAGCAAGCACAATGATTAGTTCACAAAAAAACTACAAGTATGATGGTTAGAAAACTCATTTAACTCATTTTGGTAAGAGAGCACTTATTTTGAAATATGCAAAAAATAGGACATTTGTTAAGGGATACCATGAAGAAACTTCCACCCGATAATTCCATTTTCCATGCCATCGGTGTCACAAGGATAAAGCCAACAACCACTAAAAGCCACAAAGTTTTTAAATCAAAATGCACTATTACCTCTATTTAAAAACTGCGCGTCACATAAATAGATAGAGTACTTACATTAACGAGCCATACACTAATATTTGTGCACGCAATTGCACTTGTTGATTATCAGTAAAAGGCTGCTGAAATATCGATGTTGAATTATTCAGATCTGGAAGCTTTGGCAAAGGAAAGATGCCACCGGGTTTTGTACCGCCCCGTTCAATATCATTGGACTTAACCTCTTCAAATTGAATAACATGACCAGTTGCAGGGGACGTTAACGACACAGATGATTTTTCTACTCTTACTGAATCTCTTGCAGGAGGTGTTTCCTTTAGGTGGTTACCTTTCCTGGCATTTTCCTTCCCAACCGATTTTCGCCTAGTTTTACGCTCAGATTTGACTCCTATTTGAGGGGTCATACAACTAAGATTCTGAGGAGTAAGAGAACTTCCGTGTAACTTCGCAGCATCCACTTGGCTAGTACTAGAATCTGTGGGTGGTCCTTCCATAATCTATAGAAATTTATAATAAATCCATGTCACATTTGTGAAGGGCATGATTAAGGGTAGATGAAATTAAGAAATACATCATATAAAAGCATATATGTGAAAATAGTTACCTTTGGCGACACAGAAACTTGAAATGTAGGATACGATGGAAAACCCTTGTCAGCTTGTCCAAGGCCAGCACTTTTATTGACCTCAAAAGTAAAGTTTGTTTCTTCTTGTGTAGCATTGCTTGAAGGAACTGACCGAATGTTATCCTCAACATCATCAGCGACCTTAGAAGGCAGGACACCACCATGCCTGACATCTTTGGTAGCCTCTTGCTTGTCTTTAGTACTCTCAGAAAGTTCCATGCTGCTAACACATGTAGGAGAAACAACATGGGGTTTATCCAAAGACGAAAAGCTACCTCCATCCGGCTCTATGTGATCAGCATCACATTCAGATGAACGAGCTACGCCCACAAAAGTCTGATGCTCATCTGACTTGACTGCAAAACCCAAAACAGGGGTAGAAATAGTGTTTAGATGATGATCTGCATCATAAAATCTTTGACATTACAGAATAGCTTTATAAGTGACAATATAATCTCTGTATGAAAAAATATTTTGTTCGCTAAGATACAGAAAACGTTTCATTGCAAGCCCTTCTAGCATGGGCTTCCTCTAAGTTCATAAACATGCCTCCAATAGTAAATTATATTCAAGCTAAATTTTCTCTAATAAACAGAGAACTGATTCTGTGAATGGGGCTCCCTGCTCCAAAATACTACAATCACGTAAAGCAGTATATATTTTTCAACACACCATGATCCAATCAAGTTAACTATGTAGTTGCATAACATAAAAAGCAAGCCAAATGGCAATACAAGAAAATGGTAATAGAACCAACCACCACAAACTAATGAGGTATACATGCAATCAGCTCCAGGTGATACATCTTAGGATTCTCAGCCCATACTGAGAGGGAAACGGCGAAGGTCATGCGATATTTTAAAGGTATACTGTATGCTTACCTTCTATCATTGATTCCTTAGGTTCCTCTAGACCTCCTGCTTCAGAATTACTGCCCCCTTTTGCAGACGACGCAAAAGGACTTGTCTCCAAGATCTTGAAACATTCTTGACCATCAGTGTTAGTCAGTTCTTGTTCAATCTGGCTTGCATTGCAGCATTCAACCGGTGTGACACGATGTACAACTTTTTTGACAAGGTCAGGAGATGCTTCTTTTTCATCAAAAGATGATGGATTCATTGAAGCAGAAGCAACCACACTTTCTACCTGTGGAATCTCATTTTGGGAATTCCCTTCACAGGAAAATCCTACTTTCATTTTTTCGTTGTAATCCTGGTGCACTAAACTCACCCCAAATATAGGTGATTTTGGTTGGTCATCAGTTTCAGAATTAGCAAGACTCCCAGCAAGTAGGTGAGAACCATCAGATGTGTCAGGGGTCGAACTTTTATCAGATTCTGTAGCAGCAACTGATAATGCAAAGTAAAACAGGAATAAGTTCCAAAGATTGAAAAATGCATATACATGTAACAAAGAAGCCTAGATGCTTTATGATCATAATTCTAATTTACCTCGTTCAACTCGAACTGACACGTCAGATTCAAAATTATGAGCTATCACAGAATCCTTTTTACTGCCTTCTGCGAATAAAGATGGATCGACATTCTTTTTGCTATCAATAGCTTGAACAACCTCAACATCCATATCACTACTTTCCAGGGGCAAGCCTGCATCTTCTTTCATGTTGAAAGATACATCTTGATCCACATGCATAGTGCCTGGCTCAGATGACCTAATTTCGCAGCCCACCTGCATTGAACCAGAAATCTTAGCAGACAAGCTCCTATCCTCATCATCTGAGTCGCCTATGTGGACCACTGAAGTGTGGTTACCAGCTATTAGATCCTCATTGGAAACTTCTTTAGTAAGCACTTCACCTGGCAAGCATGCTGCTGCCAATCTAGTACCTACAGCATTGCTATTGCCACCGCCTGTTTCAGATAAGTTGCCTGTAGACACCACAGATGCTTTGGAAGTGATCTGCTGCACATCCTTTCCTATAGCATATTTGTTTTCATCAACACAAGAATTCTTTACGGGAGATAGCTTAGACAAAGAATTCGCATTTGACTTTGGAGAATCAGGATCTTCTGACTTTGTGTTCCCATCCTGAACAGCTTGCAGCTCAAAATTTCCAGCATTTGCAGAAGCTGCCAGAGGTTCTTCATGCATATTTCCTTTGAGATCTTGATCAACCTCTGAGCAGATCATAGAACCAGTGACTGCACACTTGCTACCCTGAGAAGGTTCAGCTGAACAAACAGGGTCATCACACCCTTGAGAGATCTGCATGTTAGAGCTCCTTGTAGGCTCCTCACTGGACAGGATGCTAATTTCCGCTGATCGGTTCTCAACAGATTCAGCACCCGGGACAACACAGAGAGACTTTTCCACGTTATACGTACAACTTTCAACAATCAAGGTGCCACTGTCCATGGGAACATCCATGCTATTTTCTTTACTTTGAATATTCTGCTCTGTTACGATACTACACAAGTTTTTGGACAAACCACTAGCATTAACAGAAACCTGCTGCAGGTTTTCCTGAACCATTAACCCCTCAATACTTGCATCAACATTCTCTGAGGAGCATGGATTTTCTGCCCTGGAGACAGAAGGGTCTTCTGGCAATTCCTTATTCATGGACTCATTTACCAAATTCTCAGCCTCCTTTTGAATTACATCAGATGTGCCATCCACTTTTTCCTCCAAAACAGGTACATTACACTTTTCACTTATAACTACTGAATCCAACTCTCCACCCGATATTTGAGCCTCTTGCGATTGTGAAGTGAATCTAACATGAGGATGCTCATATCCAGAGCTCACACTAAACCCAGGAAAATTACCCAATAACTCATTTGGCACTGATGCATTTTGAGCATGAGTAACAAGATCCTTTCCATCATCTTGATTCAAATTATGATCCATGATTTTGGTTAAGCTACCAGACTCATCACAGATATCCAACTGTTCAATTATTGTTTCTACCACGACTTTCTCTTCCTGCCCTACTGATTTTAGAAGCATTTCAACAGATTCTGAAGATGTTGCTTCAGACCATACATTGTTACGTCTTAATTCCACAGCACTTGAACTGAACTCTATACCACTATTTCCACGTGAATATTCTTCAATCCACTGGTTGTCTTCTTGACTTGTGATACCAAGAAAAACCTCGTTTTCAATCAAACTGTCAAATCTTAAGTGCCCCTGGAGGCTATCATCAAAGTCAAATTTGGGAAGAGCATATGGATGCAAAACAGGAGAAACCTTGGAGCAACTTTCCCCGGCTATATGAAGATTTTGTCCTTGAAATTCATTGTCATCATAGGCCATTGGTATAAACCTACAGTTGATATAAAGTTGGAAGGGAAGAAAAATAAACAACAAATTCTGTACATAAACTAACATGAGTAAATTAGAATTTAAGTGAGACAGAGACTAACCCAATTGCATATAAATAAAGCACAAGCAATACAAGAATAACCAAAGAGTACAGTAAATCTTGAACTGTGCTGTTAACAAATAACTGCTTCTTAATTACATGCCTATACCAATTCCTAGCTTTACTAGATATTCGTTTCAGCCCCTCCTCCAGGTGGGAGATAATGGCCTCGTTTGGTTCGGTTACTATGCCAATTCAATTTATTTTTAGCGAGTGCCTATAATCTTCCTTATTTTACCTTACGCACATTAGATCGCTTTTATAATTGCTAGCACATTTCAGTTGGTAAACCCAAGTTTGTGACTTATAAAGAATGGGAGTATATATGAAGAAGTTACAGGTATGCTTTTACATCTGAGGCAGGCCACCTATTTGGAAGCTGACATACATGTTTTTAGGCCAAGTACCTCACTGTACATCTCAAAGATCAGAACCGGGGAGGCGATAATAACTTCTGTGAAGCATTTTACTTAATTCCTAGTTCTTACAGATGTGGACGACTATGACTTCCCTACAAAGGACATCATTGCTATCAATGCAAACATAGCCTCTACGTGAGGAGGTTAATCTAAAGATAAAGAAAGACTCTGTACCATTGGCTTGGTAGTTACGGTGCCACAAACATGATAGAAACCCAAAAATTATCGCATATAGCACATGGCCGCCTTTCTTAAAACAGAAAAAATCCGAGACCTTGAAAACTAATAGGTCAGAAGTGAATCGCGTTTGGTCATCGTAAACATCAAATGTAGAGTGACAAAATCAAATCATTAATTATTAATTTAACACACACAAAAACAGTGTGACCAAGTGTCATTGAACCACCCAAAGTTAAAATCAGTAGACAGAAGTAACCATCAATGTGAAACAAAATTCTTTCTTTCCTACAAGTATTGCAACTGCAGCCATGTTGGGATGTCTCATATCAGTCATTCAGTTGTGATGTTCCTTTGACAACATCTTAAGTCAAATTATTTCTTTATATATTGTCATCTTATAAATTCTTTATGGTCAGGACTTTGGTGCAGAAAATTTTCCAATAATTATTGAAGGACATTTGTTCACATAACTAATAGTCAAAAGTTCTATTAAACTAATAAATGTTTCAACTATTATTTATCAAGTAATTTACTAGAATGGTCAAAGCAAAACAACCAAAGTAAAGCCTAGGTAAACTGAGTCGCGTCAATCATAATCATCATCAATGACTGGTGGGTTGTTATTTTTTCATTTGTTGGTATCATTTCATCCATCACTTCCATCATCATCAAAATCATAATATTGAGCTTCGTCATCATCAAAATCATTATATTTCTCATTGCCTGGTCAACAAGGTTCTTCCTAATCATTAATTTACTCCTCCGTTCAAATTTATTTTCTGTATTCTTGTTTTATGTTTAGGAAAGTGAAAACTTGATAGAAAAAGATGTTTGCCAACCATTTACGTTTTAAAAACCACAATAACTGTACAAAACTTTGTAAACAAAAAATATAAATTGCCAAAGGGTCAATTGCTCAGAGGCACCCGCGTTACCGATACTCCGGTAGATCCCAGCCTCTTTGGAGGTCAAGGGTTCAAGCCTCACCAAAGGTGAAGAGTTTCCGTAAGTTTTGTTGTATATGAATATTCTGTACTTAAAAACAATTATATAGTGTAAACTTAATTTGATGTTTTCACCGTTTACAATACCAGTTTATGAAAAAAGCAGACTTTGAATATTTAACTTTAATAAGTTTGAGGTTTCAAACCTAATAAAATACATTTTTACATCTGAATTTTCATCTTTACCTCTTTGAAAAATGAATAGCCTTGGCAAACTTGTCAAAACTAAAACTTCTTAATGAAGTAAGTAATGATACTTATTTATTTGTAACATGCAAAGATAAGCCAATAACTCAATTACTGATAAAAATAAGAACATACGCTACCTCGCTGACTGTCATAGAAATATAAAAAGTAAAAGAAATAAGAAAGAAGAGATGAACCAGAATGCAGAAGAAAAAAAAAGATGTTCGGTTTCACATAAGAAATGAGAAGTATAGGAATGCCAAAGCACACAAAAGCAAATTGATGGAATATAAGGAAGCTGAGAAGTTGAGTAGTCAAAGAAGACGTATAGGCATAGTCATGACAGGAAGTAGATACACATGCATTGTTTGTATCATGGAATCTAGCTAGTTGTTGAAGCATTCAGGCAGAAGCCTATGTTTAAATGGGTTCTTTCATACTATTAGTTTATGGAAAGTGAAAAGAGGTTTCAGCGAATGTGAATAATAACTCCAAAAGACCCCAAATAACATTTTTTTTTTCACTAGTCACATTGTAGGCACAATTTTCTAGAATCTAAAAAAATATGGAAGTAACACTAAATGGTTCTTAATGAACTGAAACTCCAAAGTGCTTAAACCATGAGGCCATGACCATATCACTGGAAATGGTAGTTGAACAATTTAGAACCTTATCTTGAACCTAGAGAAAATATGGAAGTAACATGAAATGGTTCTTATTGAACTCAAACTCAAAGTGCTTAAACCATGAAGCCATAACCACCCTTGCACACATTAGAAAAAGTATGCAAGCATATGGACATGCAGACACCAAACCATCATATAAATTTAAAGTAACCTCACTGCCTGGTGCCACATATACTTAACAACCCACCACTAATGTCAACACTCAAAACCTACTCTAATACAAAAATCTTTGATGTTGTCTCCCCAGACCCAACACAAACACACACATCTATCTCTTCCCCTATATATTTCAATGGATGTTGCAAATGAATACCTTTTGAGCCAAATTGGAGTCATTCATGCTCTGGATACGGAAATGTAAAAAGAGAGAAGTTGATTTGTTGACGCTTGTGAGTGTGGAAATGACAGGAGGTTTTATTTAGAAAGTAGAGAATGATTCATTTTTAGAATCACCCTATTTCATTTAAGACTCCTGCAAATCCTCACTACAATTTTCTCACACTTGCAGTAAATCTAACCATAGACCCCGTCCCTAACACACACAAAATGAGCGAATTTCTGACGAACTTCCACTATCCCTCCCTCGTTCCGTCTTACTCCACCCATAAAATTAACCCTTTTGCATCACTAGGCCGACCAATTGAATACATCCTAACAAGAAAAACCAACTTCTTGCAGAAAATTACTAAACAAAGACACCAACTCAAAGCTTATGACAAAAGGAAACAGACAGTTATTACCAGAAGAAGTCTAAAAGAGAAGCTACCTCCCTCCATCCGGCGTACAAATCCTAACTGTTGGATCAACTGAACACCAATCTTGGTTGGAGCGTTGGCAGCTGCTCCTTCATAACAAAACCTCCAAAGCTCTAAAAACTTTGAAATAATACAACAAAACAAGCCCTAATTCTTTGAATCACGCACACCACACAGCTGCACAACAACTTCTAACAGACCCAGTCTTGAACCACCTGATTTACAGAAACTTCCCTATGAACTGTAGAAGATAAGTAGACGGCGACCAAGAGAGAGAAACGGAGAATTTAGAGAGAGAGATTTTCCAACGGTGTGAGGTAAAAGCCGTCCGTCAGCGAGAGATGACGACAAAATGGAATTTGAAAAGGAGTCGAGGGGTGAAAAAGTAATTCCACATGTTAGGAGCAATTGCCCACGTGGAGCCATGTGATTGGATTAAGAAAAAGTGGCGACCAATAGCTTTTTTTCACTTTATTATTATGATTTATTTTTTGTATTTCAAGTCCAAGTCAAACCTAATCCAATAAAAAATAAATAAAAAATATGCATTTTTATGCTTTGAGGACTAAAACATTTTGGATATATTTTTTCTACAAATTAATAATAATAATAATATATATATATATATATAAATATAATTTTTTTATATTTTTTTAAAATTTATTTAATTATATCATTTGTAGTTTAAGATTTCAATTAAGTTTGTTACATTTATCTATACTATATTATAAAGTATTTGACATAAACTCTTAAAAATTATTTTTTATGTATGAAGTACTGTTTATTAATGCATATTACTTAAAATTTAATATTACAAATAAATTTATTAAAGCTCCATGTATAAATTCGTGTAACTAATTGCGGATAAAAATAATCAAATAGAGAATAAACATCTCATTTTAAAATATAAAAAATCTAAAATATAATTAGGATAATTATCGAGTTCTAACAAAATAATTAATTATTATCTTTATAAGAAAATTATATTATTAAAGCAAATATAAATTACTTCGTTATTGAACCTAAATTAAATTATAAAATTAAAAAACGAATTAAAAAATTACACAAAAAATAGGAATTTTAAATAGTTAATTTTGATATCTTTTTGTAAAAATTTTTATAACATCTTCAAATTTATAATTTATTCAAAAGTAAAAACATCATTGTTTTTTCAAAATCACATAAGACCATACTATAATATCGACTGAGATAAATAATAGAATGAAGTATTAAAATCAAGATATATCTCGCTGTAATATTAAACCTTTTATCTCTAATATCATAAAATTAAACATTTATAATGAGGGACAGATCTATGAAGCTTTGAGGGAAACCTATGCACTCGTTTAACTTATTTTTGCAAGTAGAATTTTCGGGTATCAAATGTGCACCCGTTAAACTTTGAGAGATGTTTCAGGATTTTTATAAATACAAGAAACATCAACCAAAAAATAAAAAATAAAATCCATCTAAATCAACCAAAACCCAGAATAAATCTATCAAAATCAATCAAAAAAATCTTTCGAAATCAGCTAAAAAAACTTAAAAGAATCCTTCAAAATGATAGAATTCAGCTAAAAAAGCATCGAGTGACTTTGTAAACCTATGATCCATTTTAAAGATGCACCAGTTCAACAAATATTTTGGATCCACCACTAATTTATCAGATGTGTTCACATCTTATTGAGCGCACCTCCAATTGAATGAATTACAAGGACCCATTTTTTGTATTTCGTTAGATGGCAGTAATTAGGGGTTGCTCATGGGATTGGTTGATCGGGTTGAAGACATTTGAACAATCCAACCCAATGTTTGGGGTTTGGGAAAAGTGCAACCCAACCCGTACGGGTTTGTCGGGTTGATACTTTGGTATATTAAAATATTCTTCTAACCTTGAATATGTCATTTTTCTACTCATAATTTTTTTTTTCATCATCAACAATTTGATATAACTTATCCATATTTCTTATGTATATCACATTCAGTTAATTTTCTCAATTTACATATATATGTTCACAGTTACTGAACATATATATGAATGAGTTATATAAATATATGAATAGATTGAAAATATGTGTATATGAAAAGTGTAACGCCCCCAGAACCCCGTAGCAATGATATTGTCCGCTTTGACTAACTTCCCCGCTATACCACAAGGGAAACCGGTCATCGCATATCAGAGTCCGCAGCACGGAAGCGAATGATATTGTCCGCTTTGGCACGCTATACCACAATGCCTCACGGTTTTGTTTTCCCCGCTATACCACAAGGGAAACCGGTCATGCTAGGATGAGGTATCCACACCCT
>NC_037538.1:15935310-15938572 GCF_001531365.2 Cynara cardunculus var. scolymus
GCTTTGGCACGCTATACCACAATGCCTCACGGTTTTGTTTTCCCCGCTATACCACAAGGGAAACCGGTCATGCTAGGATGAGGTATCCACACCCTTATAAGGAGTGCTTAGTTCTCCTCACCAACCGATGTGGGACGGGATGTTACAAAAAGCATACATAATAGTGTAATTGTCTAATGTATATATTAATAGAAATTTAACAATCATATTAAATCCAAGAAATAAAAAGATATCGGGTTGGGTTGAATTCAAACAATAGTAACCCAATATCAACCCAATACCTACGGTTTGACAATTTTACAACTCGATTAGACATCGAGTTGCTTCGGGTTGGGCTATTTCGCATTGGGTCGGGTTGGTCGGGTTTTTGAGCACCCCTAGCAGTAATTATTATTTGCTTCTGTATTTTCGTTATATGGCAGTATTTATTATTTGCTTTTGAGTCTGGCATATAATTTATTAAAGGAGACCACAATTCACTCCCTGGTTTCTTAACAAGAGATTTTTTGCACGAAACCAACGGCGGAGCAATTATCAATGACTAACGGGTCTTTAGAAATTAATAATCACCCTAAAACGCTACAATAGAGTGGCTTACAACTTACAAGAATCATTTTTATGTGGATGCCGATATAATTTTTATTATATCTTTTTAAATTAATTTAAAATACAATAATTAAAATTTCACAGAAAATCAAAGTAAGAACCGAGGTTCTTGGGCCTCTGGCACTATTAAGTCCGACATGTGTACCTTTGCGATTTGAAAATCATCCTCTAAACCCTTGATCCCTAGCGTTTCTATTCCCACGTGGGTTGAAGGTCTTCATAACTATATTAACTAACACGGATGGAACGTACAGTAATAATCAGGATTCAGAAGCAGAAATGGATGGAGTGTGAAGTAATAATCGGGCTTCAAAGTGAGGAGATGGTTGAGTAGTTTAAGTTCAGTAGGAGAGAGAGAAGTAGAACAAGTGGTGATAGAGGCGACAGTGGGATCAAAATCAGCATCACGACCATCAAAGAGTGAGTGGTAAATTCTTCATCTGTAAGGATTTTACCAAGAACAATTAAAGAGTCAGCTAGCTGTTTAGTTTTGTTCTAAGATTGAGCCTCCTCCTTTTATAGGGTGTGAATTGGTGTACGGATCTGGATCAGTTTAGCTTGTGATTTAGTACGAAAAGTTTTCCATATCATAGAGTTATGATGTATGATGATGAAAGATTTGGCCAACAAGTGGCTCAGATGGACAAGAGACAAGGATTGATAATAACATCTGATCTTGTTGAAACCATGTACTGAACTCGAGATTTGTTGTTCTGTCTTTGAAGATTTTTTACTGGATTTAAGAATTGAGCCATCAATAAAGTCAGAAAGTTTCTACCCATGAAAGTATGAGAGGATGTGTGCTCTCCAAAGGAGATAATTATCATTTGATAACTTGATTGAGACGAGAAGTGATGTGGACGGTACAAGGTTTAAGATATATTGGGGAGAGAGTGGAAGAAATTGTGCGAGAGGGAGTCTCAAGCCATATTGTTTTTTCTTTTTGTTGATTAACATGGATATCCAACCTGCTATGCGAGCTAACTAATCCCAGGACAACCACCTACTTTGCAGATAGCCTGGAGTCACCGCATTTGAACCTCCGTGACCACAAAGGGGATTTTTATTTATTCTTGGATTTGAACCTGAGACTTCCCGGTACTTTTGATCTTTGGATCCAAGCTCAAACCAATCAGACACTACCCTTGTAGAGCTATAACTGTTTCAAGAAGACTATTTTTTATTTCTTACATGGCTCTACAAGAAAATTTATGGTAGAGCAGATAATGAGAAACAACATCCTAACCTCGTATCTAAGAAAATCCCAGCCTTTAATTTCGTCCGTTACAACATAATTTTAGGTCATGATCGAATGTACAAAAACTCTAAAAATATCAGTGATTTGTAAGATTTCTTAACAACAGTAAAAACTATACTGTTTTGTTTTTAAAAAAACTATCATAAAAAATGTTTTTAATATTAATAATATATAAGGTTTTTTTTGGGTTAAAGGATGTAATTAACCAATTACTAGAAGTTTAATAATTTATTTATTAAAAAAATGCTCAAAACTTTATAATTTAAAATGAAAAGGTTTAATGATTCATTCATTAAAAAATGTTCAGAAACTTAGGGGCCCAAACACTTACCTGGTAAGCGCTTACCGGTGAAATTTAACACTATCATTTGCTTACTGGGTAAGATTTTAGTCCACCAAAACGGTTTCGTATGCAACAATTTACCCGTTTAGCGTTTACCATGATAAGAGTCGTCGCCCTCACTTACCGGGTAAGACTTTTGGTCCTTGTCTCGCTCTTACCGGGTATGATTATTAGTCCTTACCATATTCATGCGCTTACCGTGGTAAGAGTCGTCACTCTCACTTACCGGGCAAGACTCTTGGTCCTTGTCTCGCTCTTACCGGGTAGATTATTGGTCTTTACCATATTCATCCGGTAAGGTAATGTGACTTGGTATTCACTTACCCGAGTAAGCGTTTGGTAAACAACACCTTAATAATTCAAAATGAAAAAGTTTAATAGTTTATGTATTAAAAAAATTCAGGAATTTAATCGCTCAAAATGAAAAAAATTCATTCTTCAAAACATATATACACGTTCAACAATTTATATTTGATTATAGTTTTTACTGAACCAAACGAGTGTATACAATATGAAAGGTTCAGTTATTAGTTTTCATACAAATTTTGGACATAATAATCAAATTATAATTTGAGACATGTATCATAATATGTCGTTACGTTTAAACTTGTTGGATTTTTTTCGTTCGGTACAAAATTCACATTCATATAATCCAACGAATTTTAGTATTTTTTAATCTACTTTCTCGCTCACAAATTTTTACAAGTTGGAAGTCGTTATGAAAACAATATCTCTAATTTTTAAGTAGATGCCCGGTTTACATACATCTCATCCTTCCTACCATAGTTTCAAGTGGGATATACCCAAAGGTGTTAACAATTGAAGCTTTTAACAAGCTAAACAAACTCGATATTATTAATTCTCGAGGTCGAGTCGCTCTCGAACACAAAGTAAACCTCGTTTGACCTAACTAGTCGAGCTCATATACATGGGCGGACCTAGTGTGTCGCCATGGGTGGCACGTGCCACCGTATTATTTCGTCTCCGAAGGGTAAAATTTTTAGGTTTGTTAACAGTGCTACCGTATCGTTTCGGAAGGTGCTACCGTATTTTTT
>NC_037538.1:15938622-15964488 GCF_001531365.2 Cynara cardunculus var. scolymus
AAATCTAATGGTCCATTAACTAAACTACTAAAGCCCTAAATCTAATGGTCCATTAAGGCATTAACTAAAGCGGTAAACTGGTAAAGCCCCAAATCTGTGACCTTATTTGATTTAGGTTTADGTTATACAAATTGATCATTCTTTTCTGTTTACTGTTTAGTTGATTATTTACTTGATTAATTATTTAGGTTATACAAATGTTACTTGATTAATTGTTTAGGTTATACAAATTGATCATTCTTTTTTGTTTACTGTTTACTTGATTAGTTGATTAATTGTTTAGGTTATACAAATTGATCATTCTTTTTTGTTTACTGTTTACGATGTTTAGGTTTCATATGTTGATAAGTTGATTAGATTTACTTATTTATATTACTCATTACTGATTACTGATTAATGATTACTTGTTCAGAGACCAATGTGGGAATCATGGGATACATGCATTTGTGGCAACAAGAAAACATCTTTCTCATCCTTTAGTCTATCGGTTATTGAAACTAACACTGGTTTTGCCTGTTGCAACTGCTACGGTTGAAAGATGCTTTTCGGCGAGGCTTTTATTCCACCCACACCCAAGTCCGAATCATATTAGTGTCATTTTCTTAGTCAAACGGTGCCACCGTTTGAAAAAAAATTTCCGTATATTTGTTTCTTATAGTCAAACGGTGTCATCGTTTGAAAAAAAAATTCATATATTTTTTTTCTTATGGTCAAATGGTGCCACCGTATAAAAAAAATTATGGGTCCGTCCCTGCTCATATACCAATGTTCGACTCGGCTTGATAGAAAATTTCTTAATCGAGTCGAGCGGAGCTATTCAAGTATACACTTTTTCAAATCAAACATGTTTATATGTTCATAAATTATATAATCAGATTATAAACAGATATCGAGCTCGAGCCGATAAATGAGTTATTCAATCCTAAGCTCGAACCCATAAACGAGCTTAAAACACTTGAACTTCGGGTATGATGTATAACTCAAATTTGTTGATGGGCAAGGAGTTTGAGCTCATAGTTTTGAAAATTTATATGAACTCGAACAACCTGCTACTTGACTCGGCAGTTACTGAGTTCATCATTTGTTTTTCCCCTATGTGCATGGTTCACTTCAATCTAGAAGCCTTTCAACGATGTTCTCCTTCCTGCAAACCAACAGAAAATTCCACATTTTGATAAATTCGGTTTATTAATATAATCTTATATTTTATAAAAATAAAAGAAAAGTCTGAAAAACCCTAATAAACTTTTGTATTTTGAATGATTAAATCAGATGACATTTTTTAACAAATAAATACTTAGGTCATGTTTGGTTTTATTGAATGGATACAATTTGGAATCCAATTCCATTCAAATCCCATATTTGATTTGAATGATTACTTGGATTTGAAAACCCGTGGGAGTTGTTGGTATTTTGAGAGACTTTGTAGAATTTTTGTGTAATAATGTTTTAAAAAATATGTTGAAAATATTTGTTTTATAAATAATTGATTAAAAAAAGTAATTTAGTTATTTTTATAATTATTTATAATTTGTTTTTTAAATTATTTATAAAAATGGAATTCAATCTCTAGTAGGTTATGTGAGAAGCGTAATAAGAGATCTTAAATCCACATTTGGATCAATCCTAATTGAATGTCAACAATGATGAGATGCACCAAGATGCACTGGATCAATTCATTTTTAACGTGCAATTCATGGTTGGAGATGAAATTAAAAGTGATCAAGAGTTCAGATCTCTTCTTACGCAACTCACCATAATTTCCCTTCTCACACGATCCTTTGCATTCACTCCCATTCCAAATTCTACAAACCAAACATATCAAATATTCCAAATCGTTCCAAATCCATATCCTTCTAATTCCAAATCTTTTCACGAAATCCAAATCCATCAAAACAATTCCATCAAACCAAACACCCTTTTAGACTTTTTGAAACATGATAAATACATCATTAAGACCTATAATAATGGGAAAAATCGTCAAAAACTCAATGGACTTTCAAATTCTGAGCAAATAAGTCCATGGACATTTTTTGAACAAAAAAGCATATATACGATACACATTTTCAAAAATTTCTAATGGGCTCAAATATATCGTACTCACAAGAATCCCAATAACGAAGAACTTCCGATTATGACGATAATCTGCCTATTAGAATGCCACCAAACACAATAGCTCCAAACCACTTGTTCGACACAAATCTAAGACCAAACAAAAACAGTTTAATCAATTGACTAAAACAACCATCATATATATATATATATATATATATATATATATGTGTGTGTGTGTGTGTGGAATGACATAGGTATATCAATTACATACATATACATACAGGGGGGGGGGGGAGTTCATTTAAGAAGTAAAGAAGTGGTTCTAGCCCTTCATCTTGTCAACATTTGATGCTGACCGTGAAGCACCAGATAATTACTCACATGAGTATGCGGAAGATAGAAGGATAATTTTGTAACTTTTACATATAGGCAGTAAACGAGTTTATATGTGAACCCATGTGATGCATATGAACTATATGTTCATATATAAATAGATTAAATAGTTCATATGTAAATCACACGGGTTCATATATGAATCAGTCAATTAGATCATATGTGAAACACATAGGTTTATATGTGAATTATTCACATATGAACACATAGTTCATATGTGAATCACATAGGTTCATATATCAACCTGTTTGCCGCCTATGTAAAAGTTACGAAACTACCCTTTCTATTTTTCGCATAACCGCAATCTTTGACTAGTCAAAGCCGCAATTTGACCAGTCAAATCTGATCTTGACCGTATGAAAGGCTAGGATCACTTCTTTACTTCTCAAATATTTACCACTTCTCAAAATAACCTTTGCTATATATATATATATATATATATACACACACACACACAGGCGAAGGATCGTGTGAGAAAAAGAGTTAACGTGAGAAGCGTAAGAAGAGATCTGAACCCTTAATTACTTTTAACATCATGCCCACCCATGAATTGGGCTTAAGAAGAAAATTGATCTGGTGTATCTCGGTGCACCTCATTAGTGTTGACATTCAATTAAGATTGATCCAAGGGTGGAGATCTCATCTTACACTTCTCACCATAACTTCTCTTCTCATCGGAACCCAACCCTATATATACATATGGGTAAAATGCATCAAAATTGCAACAAAGTTCCTAATTAGTATAACAAATAATTCTTTTTTCTCAATCAATGTAACATAGTTTCAAAATTTCCTACCTTTGTACCTATTTTAACAGTTAACCTATTAATCTTGTAACATTTGATGATGTGGATACTTGCTTAGTAGAGGGTGAAAACAAATTGGACGATAAAATCTTGACATCCACGTCATCAAATGATACAAGTTCAGACTTATAGGCCAAAATGGATAAAGAAATAGGAATTTTTGAAACTTTGTTACATTAATTGAGAATTTTTTTTAATGTTACACTAAATAGGAACCAAGACAAACTCAGACTCGCTACAGTTTAACGCATTTTGCCCTATATACATATTCAGCACATGAGAAGACCATAACGAAGCCAAGGGGTAATAAGAACTCCACTGCACACAAATCTTTTGAACTAAAGTTTCTGTTTTTGAGGTTAAGATGAGTAAATTAAAGTATAAGCTGCTGCATATTTTCAGATTCACTTACTTTCTACTGCAATCAGCTCCAGAAGATATGTCTACCGTCCAAATTTGCCACGCTAACTGCCCGGATGCTCCTGCTAAAAACACATAATACGGCCATCCTGCATGGGGATGCCATTCATATCAGCAGTATTCCCTTTGTGCCATGAAAATTAGGCAGAATGCAACAAAGTTCCAAATTTTCCTATTTTATACATAATTTTGACTGAAAACCTGATGATCTTGTAGCATTTGATGATGTGGCGTTTACAAATTTTATGAAAGGTTTATGGAATGCTTACAGCAAAACGGACGATAAACTTGACATCCACGTCATCAAATGTTACAGTCAGTAGATTACCAGTCAAAATGCAGTAAAAAGAAGAAATTTTGAAACTTTATTACATTAAATAGAAGACTTTGAAACGTTGTTAAATTAATTGTGAAATTTCTTTTGTTACACTACGTAGGAACTAAGGCAAATTTCATTACATTTGGATGTCTTGTCCATGAAAATTAATAGCACTTTCTTGTTTGGGATATTTAAAAAAATTACCATTTTCCTTTTTAAAAGATTTCAAGTTCAATAACCTATTTGCTCATCATCGTCATTATGAATTTATCAATAGGCATCGATTTAGGTCCACATATTCTCTTATTTATTTGTCCAGAAAACCTTTTTGCAAGCCGAGGATCTCCACCGAGATAGCTCTACTCCTAGAGATATAGGTAAGTTCCGGATACATCTTACCCTCCACAGACCCTCCACTGTTTGGGATCATTTGGGTGCAATTATTTCTAGTATGGAATAAGTCAATCATCCACTTTGGTATCTTATTGAACAGAAGTGGTGATATTTGAGCAAAAGGTTGATTACCGGCGACCCCGACCGGCCCACACGGGATCCGCCCCCTAGGAACCACATGTGAGAAGGTATTTCGGAGCTGACTCAACGGCTAAGGCTAGCAGAAGGGTTCAAGCCCTTCTCCCGCATGATTTGAACTTAGCTACACTCCCGGGGGCAACAAACATGGTGATATTGTTCCTCCATATTTGTAGATAAATAAGGATTTCTATTTGTTTGGTCAGGTTTGGTTCCTATTCACTTTTTTGTCTTTGCTAAACGGGAAGTAATGCCTACGGCAAATGGTCGAACATTTTAATTAAACTAAGTGTTAAGTCAAACTTTGTAATCTTCATGGAATAAAGTAATGACATCAGAGTTGAGATTCAAACTGACAGTAAAGTATTACCGATATTTGCATTGAAGCCGCTGAGCGCAAGACCACTAATGCAAGCGATTCCAAATCCGCTGACCCACTTCTTTGTGGAATCCCCGAATCTCAAGGCCGTAGACTTAACTCCCACTATCTTATCATCTTCTTTATCCTGGATACATGTAATCAACATACACAAAGGATGAAGGACTAATCTAGCATATGTGATTGAATTCACTATCCGATCCATAATCAACAATATTAAGGTATAATATAGTCACGCTTCTGTTTTCTGTTTTTCATAATTTCCTTTATGTTTGTCAAGATAGTCTCAACATTTAAATGAAAAACCGCAACCATTTACTGTTTCAGAAAATCAGAACCCTTCTGCAATTTGTTTCAATGTTATCATGGTTTAATGAGTTTAACTATAAAATGCGACTAATTAAATTTAATGAGGTTATAACCTATAGGGCTGTCATTTAATGATTTAAAATCCATTTTCTACTAAATACTGATATGGTGTACCAAAAAGATGCCTTTTTACCTGATGGGCATATATTGTATCGTAAACAAGTGTCCAACATACTCCAGAAAGATAAAGCGGCAACACAACAGCAGGATCAAGGCTTCCTCTAATGGCAGACCATCCCAATAAGGCTCCCCAGTTGAAAGTTAAACCAAGATAGGCTTGAGGCTGACAACAAGTTCCAAGATTGCGATGAATCAAGTAGTCCAAGAAACTAATAAAACTAAAAAGATGAAGATAAAATTTATGAAATAAAAGTGAATATTTTACCCAAAACGTAATCCTTTTCATAAGGGGATACGAAAAGACGAGTAGCAACGAAGAAGCCCCCAATATGCGGCTGTAAGAAATCAGTTTTATTCATCAACAGAAATGTGGATCATTCATTAGAGTTGAAAAATAGTATGCCAGAAGTAGCAGGTGCACACTCAAATGTACAGCATATTGTTATGAAGGAAGAAAACTTTCAAGAGTAACATTTTTTGAGGATTATATGCAAATAAAAACATTAAAGCTACTAGAAAACAAGATAAAGCCAGGTAGAATACGGACCTATAGTTGTTAAGCTGGAGAAGGATGCCAAGACCCAAAAGCAATTGCAAACCAAGAAAGCCAACCCCCTGAAATGGGGTCAAGGCACCGCTTGCAACTGGTCTGGACCTCGTTCGTTCCACCTGCATCACATAGGTTGATCATCATTTTGTAGGAAATGTCAAAGACCAAATTTGACATTCACCAATAGCTTATCACTTTATCACTGACTCCTAATCCCGAATCATATAATCTTGCAAGAATACGTTGATACCGTACAGTTTGCAGCACACATCTATCAAGTGAGATAAACACCCTTACTTCTATTCAACTACACATGTGTGTGTGTGTGTATATATATATATTCTGATCCTTGATAGTAGTAGCAAACAGACTAGAAGAATGGGCAATTATATGTATTGAAGAAGATGGTTCTGGATTTTTTAAACATAAAAATTGACTGAAGTTGAGAAATATGATAAATAATCACAAGGCAAGGAGGAGGAGCCTTGATCCCAACTTGTTTGAAGTGTTCAAATGGTGGACTAAATGGCACTATGGCTGAGTTTATAAATCATTTACAATCAGAACGAGATGGAGCAACACACGTAGCTGTATTCCTTTAGCAAGCAAAATCATATATTTATTTAAGTGTTACTCCCTGTAAAACATAAGAAATTGCAAATATTGAACATCAGAATTTGTGATGCCTATATTTATAAAAACGTGTGCTTGGATACGTAGAAATTCAGATTTGACTAGAACTAAAAGCTAGAACATCTACTCTATTAATGCTTGATGAGTGTATGAGTGATACATATATATTAAAAAAATGTGATTTTACACTTCTAAAAATGCTTTCCCTGAACCAACATAAAATCCATAGTTGATATATTTTTCAATTCAATCAGACATCAAACTCACACAAAAAATTCAATCCACTCACAGACTGAAACATAAAGATTCAGATGCTGACATATGTTTGCTAGATGTATGTGCTGGACATTTATGTTAAAGTTCCAAAGTTAGTAAAAATTCATAGCGGACAAGAGTTCCCATAATGAAAAGGGTCACAGAAGCAACCAATGCCCTACAGTTGTCCACAAGTTAAGTCTCTATATCCCAAAACCATACACAACACTAACGTAAAGATTTTGCACCAGAAGTAGATTGCTTTACAGTTGTCCACAGTCTCAGTCTTTATATTCCAAAAGACAATACACAATACAGAGTCGAAACATAAAGATTTTCACCAAAATCAGCATGAAGCTTTTTAGAGGCACTGGTTTTAATTGTGGTCAACATAATTGGAATGAAACTCTTTAGAGACATTGATTTTAACTGTGGAGTTGGCCGTTCTTTTCCTCTTCCTACATGTGTAGTTGTTTGTCTTTTGCTTTTGGCATGTTCCAAAGTTCCTCCCTCATGGGGTTTTTTGCGGATATGCCCCTTTGATCTTTGAAATATTTCTTTTATGTATCATTGGACAGGGCGAAACTGTGAAGTTCATGTTGCCTCTGGTGTCACGGGACACCATGCAACTTTTACAAATATTATATTATATAGTGTAATTACCATCATAAAATGCAAATCAATATCATAAAAACAAAAACCTTACGGTTAAATATTTAAAATACCCGAATCAATACCACCGACTCAATAGTAATAATAGTGAGTAAATAGGTTATAGGTAAATCTCAAGATGAAAATTTGCAAAAAGATAATACAATTTTCTAAAACATTAAAAACAACCATAGTAGTCTTTGTGAAACTACGGATGTAATTTTTGTATGAAAATTTTCAAAAGAAGGTGACACCACAAGTCAAGAATCCTGGTTCCACTCCTGTGATTTGGGTTAAATAGATTTTTTTTTGTTTCTTGATCAAATAAAGCCCATCCATCACTATAGGCAACCTAAGTTTAAGTAGTTTAACAAAAAGTAACAATAATGCTTAAGCGAAGTTAAAATATTTTGTACCATTTATATTTTCATCAAAGATGATTTTCTCTTTGTGTTTTCTATATATACTCCCTCCATCTTAAAGAAATGCAAATTTTAATTAGGCACATAGTTCAATGGTTAGTCATTGACTAATAATCATTTACCCAAAATGGCCCTTAAATGACCATGTTTAATATCACCAATATCTTGTAACTATACTAGGTAAAGTTGGATTCTGATATTACCAAAAAAAGGTAATGTAGCATTCTTTTGGGACAGCCCAAAATGGAAGGTGCTTTTATGGGATGGATGGAGTATACGATTATCCCAAAGGGATGTACAATTATGACACCTTGCAATTCTGATAATAGAAGTTTTTAAACCTTTGTATCAATATCCCGGTCAAGTAGATCATTGATAGTACATCCTGCACCCCTTAATAGAAAGGCTCCGCAACCAAATAGTGTCAACATCTTCAAATCAGGAAGGTGTCCAGGGGATGCTGCTAACGTGATTGACCTAGATTCACAAATGAGTTAGGCGAATATGTTAATTCCTACATAAATTTACCTCAAGCTTCTGACGTTGGCAGCCAACTCAATCTAAAAAACCAAATTGTACTTCCTATTCCAAATTACCTAATGCAAATTTGCAGTTTATGCAACAAAAGAGTAATAGTTCTAGTTGGAAAATGGTATCACCAGAACAGTAGCAATATAACAGCCAACATGCTTTTACCCCAAAGTTTATACTTGGGTAGGGAAATCTCTCTTTCCAAGAATTCCTTTTACCCAGCTTGTCTTAATAGAATTTTTCCTTGTACGGGTACAATCGGTTGTTGTGGTAGCACACATTCAAGTAACAGTCTTGATTTTCGAAAACCAACAAGTCAAAAGAGAATTTTCTACTTGGGTAGAGAATTCACCTTTTTTTTCTAGTACGAGTGCAATTGGTTGTTGTGGTAAGCACACATTCAAGCCATAGTCTGATTTTTTAACCAACAAATCAAAAGAGAAGTTTTATACTTGGTGGGGACATTATAGTTTTTGAAAATGCCTTTTCCTAAGCTTTTTTTGAATAGAAACGTTGCTATTACAAGTATGATTGGTTTATGTGGTAAGCACACATTAAACCCATGGTCCCAATGTTTGACAACTAGCAAGTGAAAGAGCCTCACTGATCATATTGCACACTCTATCTATACTCCATCTATACTTCACAATATTTCTTCCTTGATTAAACATATAAACATTAATACACTTCGTCAATTTGTTCCACCAACACTAAAAAGCCTTCAGGCCTCACCACCAATATAACAATGAGAAGTTTTCCTTGAACTTCTGGTAAACCTCCTATATGTTTCACGTATAAGAGAAGGGTTAATTAGGAAGAGTCCTTTGTCTTGTTAGTAGTGGGTGAGTATAATAGTCTAAGGGCCTTTTGGGGGTTTTCCCTTTTGGAATTAGGAGCGGGATCCTTTATTTGTTGAGGGGAGCACTTTCTGTTGGGCATGCGGTTTTTTTGAGTAAATATAAATCGAGCTTAGGCTATGGGAGAGACCTGGGCCTCTAGAAAGCCATAGGAGTATACTTTCAATTCGAATTCAATCAAATGACACCAAATTTACACCAAATTGGTATTAGAGCAACAACGATTTAGGGATGGGGACTCGAAGCGTGGCAACACGTATTGAAAAATTGGAAAGAAGTGTTGGTTCGATCGAGAAAGGGATGCAATCGATTCTGGAAATGATGGAGAAAATCCTAAAACAACATAATGAAGTGACGAGCAAGTTTAATTTGTTACCAACGACAAAAGGCGGTGACTCATCTGGTTCGAATGAAAGAAAGAGAGAAGGAGAATTTCATGATCCAAATCATTTTTTGGCAGTGAAGGTCAGGAAAATGGAGATTCCAGCGTTCGACAGAAACGATCCAGATGGTTGGATACTCAGGGTTGAGAGGTGTTTCACTTTGAATCGACTAAATCAGGAAGATAGGATCGATGTTGCCTTTATTGCTTTTGAAGGCGATGCTCTGAAGTGGTTTCAATGGGAAAATAAACGACATCCGATCACTAGACGGGAGGATCTAAAACATCTTCTGTTGAGGCAATTCAGATCATTGGCATCCAGCTCCCTATGTGAACAATTTCCGGCGATTAAACAAGGAAGGGACGATCGACGAATACCGGAGTAAATTCGTTGAGTTGGCTGCTCCTTTGGACGGAATTCCAGAAGAGGTGTTTCTGAGCCAATTTATTAATGATTTAGAAAACTCAATCAAGGCAGAGTTACGATTGATGAGCCCGATTTCATTGAGTGAAGCTATGGAGAAAGCATCGAAGATCTAGGTGAAGAATAAAATGATGGGTAGGGATCGAATGATAGTTACGAACAAGAGGAACACCAATCCCATCTTGGAGACTAGAAGTAGTTTCATCGTTTTCTATGGCATCCTCTGCTACCATGGTCAAACCGGATCGGAATACAGGAGATTATCCGCTCAGGAAGTCCAACAGAGACGATATCTCGGCCTTTGTTATAGGTGTGACGAGAAGTATTCTCCGGGGCATAAGTGTAAAAAAAAAATTAATGTTATTTGAGTACAGGAAGACTCGATAGAGGAGGAAAACGATGATGAGGAGGAAAAGGCATTGAATATAGTGGACGTCGTAGATCTTGGATAGAAGGTCGAAATTCATCTCAATTCAGTGGTGGGCCTCACTAATCCGAAAACGATGAAGATGGAAGGCGCTATCGGTGATCAAAAAGTAGTGGTGCTTATAGACAGTGGGGCTACTCACAGTTTTATCTCGAAAGAGGTAATGATTAAACTGGAGCTAACGGTGGAGAACACGAGAGAGTACACGATAACTATGGGAACCGGCATAACCGTGAAGAGAGAGGGTGTTTGCGGGCATGTGACGTTGTCGATACAAGGACTGGATATAGTAGAAGATTTCTTACCAATTCAATTAGGAAACAGTGATGTGATTTTGGAAATGCAGTGATTAGAAACACTTGGTGCCATATTTACGAATTGGAAACAACAGATTATGAAATTTAAGATCGGAGGGAATCTGTGTCGTTGCGGGGTGATCTGTCTCTTGGCAGATCTAAAGTATCGTTAAAAGCAATGGGGAAGGTTATTCAACAGGAAGGTCATGGGGTGTTAGTTGAACTGGGCTCTTGTGAGTCTGTGCAAGGAAGCCCGAAGCAAGTAAAATTGGCGGAGACTGCACTTGATCCGCTGCTGCAGGAGTTCGATCAGGTTTTCCACATGCCAACGGGACTGCCACCAGTCAGGGATAAGGAGCACGAGATTGTGTTGAAGGAAGGGGCTGAACCAGTGAACGTGAGACCGTATCGTTATCCACATTATCAAACGGACAAGATCGAAAAATTAGTCAAATAAATGATGGAGACAGGTGTGATTCAACCAAGTGCGAGTCCGTTTTCGAGTCCCGTCTTGTTGATGAAGGAAAAGGATGGTAGTTGGAGATTTTGCATCGATTACAGAGCCTTAAACAAGGCTACGGTACTAGATAAATTTCCTATACCGGTCATTGACAAGTTGTTGGATGAACTTCACGAGGCTCAAGTGTTTTCAGAACTTGACTTGAAGTCTGGATACCATCAGATCATAATGAAAAAAGAGGATGTACACAAGACTGCATTTCGACTCATCAAGGACATTACGAATTTCTCGTAATGCCTTTTGTCCTGGTTAATGCTCCGGCTACTTTGCAAGGATTGATGAACAGGGTTTTTAATGGTATTTTAAGGAAGTTTGTGCTGGTGTTCCGACATACTTGTGTACAGTAAATCGATGGAGGAACACTTGGGGGATTTGAGAATTGTTCTAGGGATATTGTCCCAGAATCAGCTTTATGCTAACAAAAAAATGTGAGTTCGGTCGAGGAAAACTAGGCTACTTGGGCCACATAATTTCGAGGGATGGGGTTGATGAGTCAAGGTTAGAGCCATTATGGATTGGAAGATTCCGGCGACAGTTACAGAATTACGAGGATTTTTGGGAATGTCCGGGTATTATTGGGAGTTCATACAAGGTTATGGCATGGTGGCTGCTCTGTTCACAGAATTGCTTAAGAATAATCAGTTTCAATAGACTGTTGAGGCTCAATATGCCTTTGAAGGACTGAAGAAATTACTTTCAACTGCCCGATCTTACAGTTGCCCGATTTTTCGGTCGATTTTGTTATTGAGACGGACGCATCAGGGTATTGGTTGGGGGTTGTCCTGATGCAAAACGAGCAACCAATAACCTATTTTAGTCAAGCATTAGGGATAAAAGCCAGACAGAAGTCTGTGTACAAAAAATAATTGATGGCTATCGTTTTTGCAGTTCGGAAGTGGAGACTGTATCTGTTAGGAAGGCACTTTGTTGTGCGAAGTGACCAACGTAGCCTTCGATTCCTATTGGAGCAAAGGGTGGTGGAACCTGGAGTATGATAGGTGGATGAATAAGTTGTTAGGTTACGATTTTTTGATTGTTTACAAACCTGGAAGTGCAAATCGGGCTATTGACGCTTTATCTCGAAAAAAGAATTTGATTGAATGCTCCAGCATAGGTGGATTGTAGTGGAGACAATGGGTAGTGTGAAACAGGAAATTGAGGAGGATAACATTTTGAAAAAAATCAAAAATGATTTGTTGATTGATCCCAATGTTCATAAGGGATTTGTAGTACATCAAGAGCTCCTGTTATACAAGGACAGATTGGCCTTGCCTCGGAAATCACAGTTTATTCCCTTATTATTCGAAGAATTTCATGCTTCTCCGATCAAAGGTCACACCGGGGAGGATAGTACGTATCGACGAATAGCTCCCGAAGTCTTTTGGGTGGGAATGAGGAAGGACAATAGTGATTTGGTAAAAAATTGTGAAGTATGCCAATGGAACAAGAGTTTAAGCGAAACCCCAACGGGATTATTACAACCGTTAGCCTTGCCTTCTACTGTTTGGGAAGAAATTTCGATGGATTTTATAGAAGGCTTACCGCGATCAAATGGTATGAGTTCTATTCTGGTTCTAATGGATCATTTTAGTAAATATGCTCACTTTGTGGGACTAAAACATCCTTTTGATGCTTGGTCCATCGCTGAAGTGTTTGTACAAGAGATTATCAGGTTGCATGGGGTTCCTCAGTCAATAGTTTCGGATCGAGATAAGATTTTTCTCAGCATGTTTTGGAAAGAATTATTCAAGTCGCAGGGCTTGAAATTGAAGTATAGTACAACCTACCATCCCCAAACAGATGGCCAGGTGGTCAACAAATGTTTAGAGCAGTATTTGAGGTGTTGGAGTGTCGGACAAACCGAGACAATGGAGTAAATGGCTGGCGTGGGCATAATTAGCTTATCACACTTCAATCAAATGTGCTCCGTTTCAGGTGCTATATGGTCGAGATCCACCCCCATTATTACGATATAGAGCCCTCATCCAATTTATAGTCGGAGAACAGGAGCTGCTCAATAGAGACGAAATCTGGGATGAAGTTCGAATGCATYTATTGAAGGCTCAATGCCRGATGAAACAACAAGCTGATTTGAAACRAAAGGAGGTRGATTTTACAMCSGGAGATTGGGTAYTTCTGAAGTTAYGTCCYTACCGGCAGAARTCRTTGGTCAAAGGAAATAATCCCAAGTTATTAGCTCGATTTTATGGCCCTACAAGATTTTGGAAAAAATTGGCAAGGTAGTTTATAGGCTGGAGCTGCCAATAGAGGTCAAAAGACATCCTGTGTTTCATGTATCACAATTGAGACAAGCTCTGGGCAATTGTATGTCAGCTCAGAATGTTCTTACTAGGTTGTCGGAGGACTTAGTGCTACAAGCAATGCCAGAGGATTTGTTGGATGTCCGCCCTTTGGCTCACGGTGATCCTGGCCAGTTAGAGGTGTTGGTTAAATGGAAAGGGCTCTCCGATTTCGAGTCCTCGTGGGAATAGTTGGAACCTCTGCTGCAACAGTTTCCTAATGATCACCTTGAGGACAAGGTGAAATTTTTGGGGGAGTATTGGTAAACCTCCTATACGTTTCACGTATAAGAGAAGGGTTAATTAGGAAGAGTCCTTTATCTTGTTACTAGTGGGTGAGTATAATAGTCCAAGGGCTTTTTGGGGGTTTTCCCTTTTGGAATAAGGAGGGGGATCCTTTATTTGTTGAGGGCAGAGCTTTCTGTTGGGCATGCGGGTTTTTCGAGTAAATGTAAATCAAGCTTAGGCTCTGTAATTTCAATCTGAATTCAATCAAACGACACCAATTTACTCCAACTTCACTGCAAAGTGTAATTCTCCATCGGGTTTTCAAGGGGTGGGAGACTCATGCAAATTGACATCAATAGCAAATTTGTATAAACATACACTATTTCCTATTTACCGTCATAATGCTTCATGACTTATAAGTTTCTAAAGGAAAATCCTTCTATACATGAACTACATAATTTTTTTAATTCTGTTGCATAAAGGAGTTCCAACTGTCCCATTTATCTCTCACCGGCATAACAACTATCATCATAAGGGTACAACCACCATGTAATTGTTGATACTCCATTTGTTCCACAATTAGAGTCCACTTAGCCAAATTTATTAATGGAGCGACTTATAGGAACCCTTTTTTTGTATTTTTTTCTCGCCACATCATTGGCAACTCACAAAATTAAGAATCTCCATAAAACCCCACAATTGAGTGACTTACAAGAACCTCTATTTTTTGGGTCTCATGTACTTTTTTCACCTTTAATTTTTAATTGTATTTTCTTAAATCAATCAAAAAACTAATAAACTAAGATTTCACACAAAATTCAAGGTAAAAACTAAATTTCTTGTACAAGAACTCAAAAATAAGGATGACTTATAAGAACTGCAATGTTTGCTTATAAAAACCCACCATTGGAGACACTCTTTAAGATTATAGATATATGAAGTGATGAGTGGTCAATGTGAGGATGTTTATCATTTTACACTGAATCAGAGTCTTATATGGAGCTTTTCGCTTCTTGTCTTGTCCTGCAGAGTGAACTCTAACTAAGGTTTCTACTCCTGATTCTTCAGCATGTATGTGCCCCCCCCCCTCCCTGCCTTACAAAAATGTTAATAAAAAATGAGTACTTATTCCCTTCATTACAAGACAAGAACCACCTCTTTTCTACTTAACAAACCTTAACAAACCTCCATTTTCAAACCACAAAGTGACATGATATTACCATTCACAAGTATAATTTATGTTGGATTGCAATAAACACCATAACATAACCATCAAGTAATTGTTGATTGTGAAAACATAAAAATCTTCATAAACAAATTCAACTGTACGCAATAAAAAAAGTGTACACAAGTCTTACCACATACATGGCCAAGCAAGTAACCAAGTCCCAATAGGCTTATCCAGCCGAGCAAGATGTGCATACGGCCGTATCTTTTCAGGCAAATACAAATCAATCCAAGAAACGGAACCCTTGTTCTTCAACTCCAAATTGTTACTCTCGTCACGTTTTTCCTTTTCTTCATCCCTTAAACTATGTGAAGACGTAGAAATGCCAGAACTCTGACCTAATCTGATCAAATGAAAGTAATTGAACTTGGAATCATCGAAACTGGGAATGTACAATTCGTGATTCCGCCTGTTGGAATCGGAAAAATTGTCATAGTAATAGTGGTTTGAACTAGGTTTGGGAGGTGGTGAGTTTGTTAGATGAGGATTAATGGATTGAGAAAGTGCGAGTGAGAGATGATGATGAAGGGGTTGAAGATTACGAGAAGATCGAGATAAACGGAATAATAACGCCATTGTCAGCTAGGGATTTCAAAACACAAGAGATTAAAATTCAGAGCTTTGCATAATTTGTATCAAAGATCGACGGATTGAAGAAAATAACACTCCCTCATTCGCCGGAAACCTAGACCGGCGGCGCCGTCAGTGAAGTACAATAGTTGCACGAGCTTAAACTGCAGTTTAGAGCATCCAACGGTTTCTTGAAAACCGGGATTTTGTGCTTAAATTCTGTTTCTAACAGTTTTTAAAGACAATTCAAAAGGGATAAACTGGAAGAAAGATAGAGGGGGGATTGAATCGAGCGCGGTAAACGATACGAGACAATCACAAGCTAATTCGTGATTGACTCGATCATATACTCAACTTGAATAGATTCGGCTCGAACTCGAACTCGAGCTCGAACTCGAACTCTCGAGTTCGACTCGACATATTAACGAGTCAAGTCAAGCTACTCAATCCTCGAATCGAAAAGCTTATAAGATACTCGATTATTTTATATATAATTACTTTTAAAATATAATCAGTTTTTATGATAAAATTTGTAAAATATAAATAATAAAAATGTCTTATATTTTTAGATATTTAAATGAAATTATACATTTTTAATTATAAAAATTAATCAATTATTTTTTATTAAAATCACAATTAAAAAAAGATAAAAAAAACTATTAAAAAAGTTAATGAAATTGTCTCACATTGAAGGAGATATGGTAAAAAAAAAGAGAAAAAATGTTATAAAAAGATAGAGATGCGAATGAAATTTCTAACTTTTTCTTTTTTTATAATGAAGTTTGAAGTTGAACTCTTTAGTTTTATAAAAACTATTAAGAGAACATATTTAAGTTTTAAAATGTATAAAAGAAAGACCCTACAATTTCAATGGGGGAGCTTGGTTCGAGCTTGATTCGAGCTGATTTCGAGCTTGATTCCAGTTCGAGCTTGAGAAATAATTATCGAGTTCGAGTCGAGTTTTGATTTTTACTACTTGCGAGAAATTGGCTTTCGAGTTCGAACTTGGAAATTGGGTTTCAAGTTCGAGTCGAGTATAGTGATACTCGAGCTCGACTCGCATCATTTACACCCCTAATCGACACTCTAAAAATGATTATCAAAGTAGGACTAGTAACAAGTAGCCCAATGGTTAATCTGGTTTTTAATTCATTTAAAACTAGTTGTGTATCCGCGCAATGCATTGGGATGTAAAAGCTTCATTAAGATTTATCCAATGTCAAAAATATCAAATTCTTTCAAGATGTCAAAAAACCTACTACACCTGTATCTGTGTTATATTCAAAAAACCATCTATCCGAAATCTATTTTTATTCAAAATGATTAAAAATTACAAAATTATACATGAACTACTTTTACAAAAAGAATACGTCTACTCAAAATGTATTTTGAGTATTTTTTTCAGCTGAGACTTAATAAGCAACAATGATACAAACTGTAAGGTAGTATTCAGTACAGATTAGAGTAAACCTATACACCAACCATGCATGAAAACAAAGCAATCAAGATCCATATGATATCATATTATATGTTTGTTGGCTACAGTTACAACACAATCTTTTTTTCTCAGCAAAAAACATAAGGAAATAGTTATCAAGTCAAATTTATTGCTGATTATTAATAGTATTTGCAGAACATTGCTCATTTCCTATAGACATGATGTGGCGTTACTGAAAAGAGCTGCAACCCCGACACCATCACAGGATGAAGATAAAAAGATTTTGGTTTCATTAACGGGATTTTACCGGAACAAACAATTACTCCATCTCTTCATCATGTCGTTAAGATTAACAAGGTCCTGTAAGAACTGCATTCGTTCCACTGTTACTAACTGTTGTTCTATAATCCTCTACCTGATAGAAGCACTCTGCAGCCAACTTATTCTTTCCACGAGAATTAAATAGATTGGCAGCATCCTTAAAAAGCTTCTTCGTTTCCAACTGTGAAGTCGAAGGACTTTCAACAATTGCACAAGGTTGATACAGGGCATCAAAGTCGTTTACGGTGAATATAACAGCCTTCACTAGTAATTCATTATTCATTGTCATTGGTTCATCTACACTTTAAAAAACAGTAACCAAGGGACCAAGAGTTGTGTTTGTATCTAGAGTAAAACCATGACATTTGGTTCTAAAACAGTTTAAAAACCAGTCTAAATCGTCTCTTATTTATTAAAAACACCCCTTAATTGTCAAATCGATTTATACACTAAAAGACGAAATAACGATCAAACTACAAAAATCAGATATTATATCTGATTTTTGTCCCCCAAATCAGATACAAATAATTTTTTTCGTGTCCACAATTATTATAGAATATGAACATTCAGCATTTATAAAAAATATATTTCTTATAAAAAAATATAAGAACATTCATTGGTTAATTTATGCGTTTAAAAAAGTGGTAAATTTTTTAAATCTTCACGTACTTTCATATTGTTTTAAGGGTTGTCACGATTAATTGTTTTAAGGGTTGTCACGATCAATTGTTTTTACGGGTTACGGTTTGTGAGAGTAGAAGTGTTTTATTTTATAGAGTAAAACCATGACATTTGGTCCTAAAACAGTTAAAAAACCAGTCTAAATCATCACCTATTTATTAAAAACACCCCTTAATTGCCAAATCGATTTATACATTAAAAGACGAAATAACGGTCAAACTACATAAATCAGATATAATATTTGATTTTTGTCCCCCCAAATGAGATACAAATAATTTTTTTCGTCTCCACAGTTATTATAGAATATCAACATTTAGTGTGGTAAAAAAATACTTCTTATAAAAAAATATAACAACATTTGTTGGTTAATTTATGTTTATTTTAAAAAATGGTAAAAATTAGAAATCTTCACGTATAATCATATTGTTTTAAGGGTTGTCACGGTAGATTGTGTTCACGGGTTGTGAGAGTAGAAGTGTTTTACTTTATAAACTAAAATCATGACATTTGGTCCTAAAACGGTAAAAAAAAAACAGTCTAAATAGTGGTAAAAAATGGTGGATCGCCCACAGAGGTAGATCCGGTGAGGTGGGGGCTATCTCCTTAATCGAGGCAAACAATATTTGGTTTTCTAAAGTAGATACATGTGGGTCCCACCAAATTAATTTTTTATTATTTTTTTCGTACTATTTGGTCAAAATTGAGAGGATCGCCACCCATGGTCAAACCATGCCCCCCGAGGGGGATCCATATGGTCATTTTTGACAATTTTCCTAAAAAATGGCTATTTCGTTAATACATCAGATATATTCTGATCGTTTTGGTGATTTTCTCTAAAATATATGTATGTTCGAATTCCGAAATAAAGTTTCTGATAATAGAATTTGAAAATAAAAGGACAAACAAAATACGTTGCATTTAATATAATTTTTCATCAATAAATTTTACAAAAGTAAATTATAATTTGATTTTAATTCAGAATCCAAAAAAGTGAGATGAACAAGTGAAAAAATTATGAAACGGGTTAGAGTTTTAATTTGACATGAATAATTTAGTAATTTAAATTATATGGGTGGTGTCTGATTGGTTTGTGCTTGTACTCCAAAGATCAAAAGTGTCTGGAGGTCCCGGGTTCAAATCCAAGGAGGAATAAAAATCTTCTTGTGGCCACGGAGGTTCAAATGCGGTGACTCCGGGCTACCCGCAAAGCAGATGGTCATCCTGAGATTAGTTGGCTCACATAACAGATTATATATCCAGGTTAATAAAAAATAAAATTAAATTAATTTAGTAATTTATTGATTCCATCTATTATGATGGGATAAAAATAACCTATTTTTGTCTAATTTAAGTCTTGTTGTGTCTTAATCTAATGTCATGTAAAACTGGAAACGAGTTATTTTACACAACTTACCCAAACGACCAGATCAATAGGTGTAAGATTTTTGGTCCTTGTCATATTCATGCCTTCGTTCTTACTGGGTAAAATTTTTGGTCCTTGTCATATTCATCTGGTAAGGTAATGTTACTTGATAAGCGTATGAAGTAACAGGTTTAGAGTGGTTGAAAAGGCTTGACTTTCTCATTAATCACAAAGGTATTTAAAGATGATTACAAGCACTAACCAAGGAGAGAAATATGCTACAGTTACAACAATAACTTGACTACCTAAAATACATGCACTAATCAAGGAGAGAAATATGCTACAGTTGCAACAATAACTTGACTACCTAAAATACGCAATATTTGAATTTTGAAATATATATACATGGAACTAAATTAATATTATTTATGTATTGTTAATAAAGCGCTTACCAAGATTAAGTGTTTGGTAAACAACACCTTAACCATTTCAGAAAGCATAAAGCTTTTTAAATTAGACTCGGACATAGCTTTTTCAGAAAGCAAGTAGCTTTCTGAACATTTCTTGTATGTAACACAAAGGACAAACCGTTTTCTGATTAGGGGATTGCCCCTTGAAAACGGTTTGCCCCTTCTGCCTGCTAGGGGGGCAACCCCCTTGACCCTGCCATACGACAACATCATTAAATCTTCCAATTATAATTATAATTGCAGGCAAATAGGATTAGAAGCCTTAAAACTTCCATTTGATATGAAGGAAAAAAAGAATTCATTGTAATTTTCATGAACCAAACTGGAAAACAAGAATCCGACACTCAGTCAGGATCATTACAAACAAACATCAGGAAGTTGGTATAACACTGAAACAACAAACCAGAAGCCTATGTCAACTACAATTGGTATCTATGTACATTCATTCTTCCCAATCACTTGCATTAACTGGCTACCTACATTCAGAGCCACCATGGCTTTTCGCTTAAATCTTTTGAGAATACGTACCGGAATCTTGAATTATAAGGCAACCATTCGATCATCTGGGATGATTTCTTGCTGGTTTTATGCTCGATGCATTTCGTTATTGAATCGCCAAGCTTTTTGTCTACATTTTCGGTTATCCATTTGAGGAGATTGTCTGGAGAGATGTTGGTTTCTTTTCCAAATCTTTCGAGTAATTTGGGTATGAAAAGTTTCTTCGATTTCTTCACGATTATGTTTGATTGAAGAAATTCTCTCTTGGCTGCTTCTAGCTCCTCTTTGATGTTTGATGGTGTGTAGACCTTCAGCTGCCAAAAAGGATCCACATGTGATTAGATTTTGACCATTTCTCCTCAATATATGTTGGAACATACCTTCTTTTTTTAAGGGCTCTTGTGGAGAGTAATCTAATGGGTTTCCATATATTCTCACGTGGTATCAGAGCCAAGGTCTACCACTCTACGGACTCGACACTCTGGGGCAATCTATACCCGTCTAGCCCCCTCTCAACACTCTGGATATAATCTATGCCCGTCTAGCCTCCATTGGAGGGGGCATGTTTGGAGTCTCACATCGGCTAGACTTAGACTATTTCTCCTCTTTTGTTCTTTGGGAGAGTAATCTAATGGGGTTCCACATGTACTATAACATCCCTTTATCAATTTTTCACACAAGTAAGAACGTAGATGATAGAAACAAAGGAAAGATATAAAAGAATCAGAAACTTACCACAGGATCAGATGAAGTTCCTGTGCAAAGGGCAAAACACAAAAGGGGTTGGTACTCGAGACCAAACTTTGTACTGATCCGCTGCCTTTCTTCACCAGATTTTTTCCACAATGCAGTTGAAAGGATGGTCTCCAGCCACTAGTATTAATTCATATAAAACCAAAATTAATGTAAAAAATTTCATAACACACAGAACTTGGAAAAATTCCCATTTATCAAACGATGGTTGCTCTGAATCTATTTACCATAGTGTACATGATGCAGGGATTAGTGTGTTAATCAAGCATCATCAGTGGTGGATCCAGGAAATTAATGTGGTGGGGCACGTTGGATGGGACTTGGGGGAGGGAAGCATATGGCCATATGGGATTGAAGGAAACCATGTAAGACGAAGGTGAAAATAGAAAATTTAAGCTAGTCAACAAAGGTTTATGGTTTTTGACTGGGAGCCTTTCCTCTCCCCGTGCTTAAAGGCTGGATCCGCACCTGAGCATCATAAGAGCCACAAAACAATGGCAGATGAATAATGAATTGTTTGTCAAATACATGTTAAGAACGAGCAACGTGTGCTAACCCTTTTGGTGGCAATGTTCTCAAACCCGTTAGTTACATACTCTAGAATTTCCTTGGAGTCATCCCATGAAAATAGTAACATTTCCTCTTTCCATAAGTTTCCAATTAAAGTTACATGTTTATAATTATAGGGAGTTAGTAATAGCCCAGGGGGTGTCCCTTGTCCCCCTTCTATTGTCCCCAGGCAATGAAGAAAATATCAGGGGTCTTAAAGTCCATGTGATTTAATTTGATGTGTCCTTCCTAAGTTAACAAATGATATTTTTTTTATATACATGGGGGCCCTTTAATCAAGAAAAAAAATATTAAAACAAGATTTTTTTTTTTGAAAAAGACAGAAAAATAAAACCAATGCCAACACACAGGTGAAATAAGATCCCTTATGTTTCATTTGACATGCAGGAATAAAATGGATTTGTGGGGATTTGGATTTCAAATCCATTCCAATCCCATATTTGGTTTTTTGGATTGTCCGGATTTGAAATCCTACAAACATGTAGGGAATGTTGGAGATTTCACAGGATTTCGTAAAATAGTATGAAATAAGGTTTTAAAAAATTGCCAAAAACATTTGTTTGTTAATAATTGATTAATAAAAATATAATTTAATTATTTTTACAATTCTTTATATTTTTTTTTCTATAAATTATTTAAATAATAGAATTCAATTCCATACCAAATTCTACAAATCAAACAACCAATGATTTCAAATCTATTCCAATCCAAATCCCTCCATAAAATCAAAATCCCTAAAAAATAATCCTACAAACCAAACGGACCCATAGGCTTTTTTTCTTATATTTTGGTAACAGTAGCAGAAAAGTATGGAAAAACCACTTATATGTCATTATTAATTAAATCGTTACTTATTTTATATTATGTTATTTTGTGCCCCCTCTACATTTTTTCTGAATCCTCCTACTACTTAATTTAACCCATCATCATCATTATAAAACAAACTAATAATATTACCAACAATCTTTACCATGTCATTTTGCTAACACTGTCATTATGCTAACTGAGAATCTTTACCCGACAAGTGAGGTTAGAGCTTATTGGGTGAGAGACACTTATACCATGCTATTTTGATGACCGGAAATCTTACCCGGTATAAACAACCTCTTACTATATGTCTAGTATAGCAGCAGTGGATCAATCATATTCCAAGAACCAGAGTACTAAATCAAACAATTTGGTTGAGAATATATGGATCAATGAAAAAGAAGGTAGTACCTTTCCAACCCTGGGGGTGCGGAACTTAAATATTGCCTGCTCAATAGCATTTGCACTTATTACATGGCCACCGATTTTATAAGCAGCCTGCACTATACAGAGAGAAACCCACGTTATTGACAGATGAATTCGAGATAAAGCTTCGAAACTACCTTTTACTCAGAGAGAAGATATTTTCTATCTAAGTTTGGATCACATAACATTTCTCCATAGATGTAGAATACGATGTTTTTCAACAAGGAAGTGCAGTACCTTGTGAAATAAGGCTAACCTTCTNCTTATGATAGATAAAAAGAGAGGCATCGGAGAGAGACTTGCGAAAACCAAAGTGGAGGAGAAAAGATGTTAACTTATTGTACCATGCCCGCGGAGCTTGCTTGAGTCCATAGAGAGACTTCCGAAGTTTGCAAATATGAGAGGGAAAATCAGAGTTAGCAAAGCCAAGGGGTTGAATCATGAAAACATCCTCATATAAGGTACCATGAAGAAATGCGTTATTTACGTCTAGTTGGCGTAAGGGCCACCGTTTAGAGAGAGCAATGGAGAGGACGGTTCGAATAGTAACCAGTTTCATGACAGGACTAAACGTTTCAAAGTAGTCTTTTCCGAATTATTGGTGAAAGCCCTTTGCAACAAGGCGTGCTTTGTACTTGTCAATGGTACCGTCTGGTTTGCGTTTGATTCGAAAGCCCCATTTGCAACTGATTGGGTTTTGGTTGGTGTGTGGAACGAGATCCCATGTTTGGTTTTGAAGAAGTGCATTGAATTCAAGGTCCATGGCATGTCGCCAGTTGGGATCCTTCATGGCCTGAATATGGGTCGTGGGTTCAAGAGTAGGAGGAAGAGGATGAAGGGTAGTAGAGTTGACGAAGTTGGGGTTATAGTATTTCGGGTTTGGTTTGGGTTTCCGTTTGAGAGGGGCCGAGGAGGAATGGGCAGGTGGGGCCGAGGGTGTTGGTGAGAYGGAGGGTGYGGGAGGGACGGAAGAGGAGGGGATTTGCGGGTGGCGATGAGTGGACGAGGGTGTGGAGTTGTCAAGGGGTGAAGAGGAAGTGTGAGGGGTGGTGGGATCGGACGCTATTGGTGGGTCAGAAAGGTCAAGAGGGGGTGGTGAAGTGGTAGGTATGCTCATAGGGGATGATAATTGGTTTAGAGGTAATGGCTGAGGAGAGGTGTGATTTGGAGAGAGAAAAGGTGGTGAATGAGAATTATTGGTGGGAATGAGCGTGGGGYCAGTGCATGAGGGTATAGGGGTGGGTATATTTGGTGCAAGAGGTGAGGAATCGGGAGGTGAATGAGAAGCTGGGGTGGTTTTGGTTTGAGCAGGAAAGATGTGAGGTATAAATTCTACGTGCCTGGAGTGATATAATGTTTCGGTTACCGGGTCAAGACATTTGTAGGCGGATTTAGACGTGGAGTAACCAAGAAAGATGCACGTTTTGGAGCGCAGTTGTAATTTGGAGGTGGTGTATGGACGAAGCCACGGGTAGCATAGACAGCCGAACGGTTTAAGCTTGGAGTAGGTGGGTGGCGTACCAAATAGCATATCACAAGGGGATTTGTTGTGAAGGATTGGAGTGGGAAGACGGTTTATTAAGTAGGTAGCGGTTTGGAACGCGTGGGACCAGAATTTTTGTGGAAGATGTGCATAGTGGAGAAGGGCAAGGCCCGTTTCAACGATATGACGGTGACGTCTTTCGGCGACGCCATTTTGCTCGGGTGTGTGAGGCGGCGTTGTGTAGTGGGAAATGTCATGTAAGTTGAGGTACGGTGTGAGACCGATGTATTCACCACCATTGTCGGTGAATAAAGAGAGTAGAGGTGTTTTGAAAAACTTTTCAACTAAGGATTTAAATTGAGGGAAAAGGATGGAGACGTCAGATTTACGTTTCATAGGGTATAACCATATATATTTGGAATAGAAATCAACAAATATAACATAGTATTTGAACCCGTCGATGGAAGTGTGTACCGGTCCCCATACGTCCGAATAGATAAGTTCTAGAGGTTTGTTTGCAACAAAAAAGTTTTGGCCAAATGGAAGTTTGTGGCTTTTATTTAAAGAACAGGATTTACAATGAAAGGACTCATGTGACACTTTATTACAATTAAGTCCTAATTTAGCAATTAAAGACTTGAAGACTTTGAACGAAGGATGTCCAAGAGTGTGGTGCCACGCGAGTAGAGATCCTGTTGTGGTTGCATTGACTTGAGGGGGTGATGGAATTGGTCCGTAGTAAACATCATTGACGTTCACTCCCCGCATGAGATGCGCCCCCGTGCGTAAGTCCTTGACCAAGAAATGATATGGAAAAAATTCAACGGAAACACGGTTAGTTCGACAGATTTTTGCAACAGAAATGAGATGATTGCGTAAGTGAGGGACTAGGAGAACATTATGTAATAGAAGTGGACGTGAGTTTGTGGAAATAGTGGTGTTGCCAGTGTGTGTAATAGGAAGAGTTTTACCATCACCCAGGACAATCTCATCCGGGCCGCCGTATTCGGAAAGGACGGGCAATGAATTCTGATTGGGAGCAGTGTGGCTAGACGCTCCGGTGTCCCACATCCATGTCGGGTTGGGAGYAGTTGGWTGAGCGGAAGTRTAGTTCACCATAGGAGCGGGTGAGAGGTGACCGTGAACTGGATAGTTGTTGTCTCGTAAAAAGCGGCCAAGCTTCCGGCAATCTTTTGTCTCATGTCCAGGGATGTTGCAGTAGTGACAATATGGATTGTTATGGTTTGGGCGATTTGAGTTGTTGTATGTGGGTCGCGAGGACCATGAGGGTCGGTTTGCGGATGGGTGGTTTTTGGTTGAGCGGTGATTGGGCTGAGATCTGGAATAGGTTCTGGTGGGTTGCGTTGGGTCTGGTTGATCGTGGCAATGA
>NC_037538.1:15965008-15974769 GCF_001531365.2 Cynara cardunculus var. scolymus
AAGGCTGAATCAGAGAAGGGAAAAAAAATACTCGTGGGAGTTGTCAGGCTCTGATACCATATGAAGTAACAGGTTTAGAGTGGTTGAAAAGGCTTGACTTTCTCATTAATCACAAAGGTATTTAAAGATGATTACAAGCACTAACCAAGGAGAGAAATATGCTACAGTTACAACAATAACTTGACTACCTAAAATACACGCACTAATCAAGGAGAGAAATATGCTACAGTTGCAACAATAACTTGACTACCTAAAATACGCAATATTTGAATTTTGAAATATATATACATGGAACTAAATTAATATTATTTATGTATTGTTAATAAAGCGCTTACCAAGATTAAGTGTTTGGTAAACAACACCTTAACCATTTCAGAAAGCATAAAGCTTTTTAAATTAGACTCGGACATAGCTTTTTCAGAAAGCAAGTAGCTTTCTGAACATTTCTTGTATGTAACACAAAGGACAAACCGTTTTCTGATTAGGGGATTGCCCCTTGAAAACGGTTTGCCCCTTCTGCCTGCTAGGGGGGCAACCCCCTTGACCCTGCCATACGACAACATCATTAAATCTTCCAATTATAATTATAATTGCAGGCAAATAGGATTAGAAGCCTTAAAACTTCCATTTGATATGAAGGAAAAAAAGAATTCATTGTAATTTTCATGAACCAAACTGGAAAACAAGAATCCGACACTCAGTCAGGATCATTACAAACAAACATCAGGAAGTTGGTATAACACTGAAACAACAAACCAGAAGCCTATGTCAACTACAATTGGTATCTATGTACATTCATTCTTCCCAATCACTTGCATTAACTGGCTACCTACATTCAGAGCCACCATGGCTTTTCGCTTAAATCTTTTGAGAATACGTACCGGAATCTTGAATTATAAGGCAACCATTCGATCATCTGGGATGATTTCTTGCTGGTTTTATGCTCGATGCATTTCGTTATTGAATCGCCAAGCTTTTTGTCTACATTTTCGGTTATCCATTTGAGGAGATTGTCTGGAGAGATGTTGGTTTCTTTTCCAAATCTTTCGAGTAATTTGGGTATGAAAAGTTTCTTCGATTTCTTCACGATTATGTTTGATTGAAGAAATTCTCTCTTGGCTGCTTCTAGCTCCTCTTTGATGTTTGATGGTGTGTAGACCTTCAGCTGCCAAAAAGGATCCACATGTGATTAGATTTTGACCATTTCTCCTCAATATATGTTGGAACATACCTTCTTTTTTTAAGGGCTCTTGTGGAGAGTAATCTAATGGGTTTCCATATATTCTCACGTGGTATCAGAGCCAAGGTCTACCACTCTACGGACTCGACACTCTGGGGCAATCTATACCCGTCTAGCCCCCTCTCAACACTCTGGATATAATCTATGCCCGTCTAGCCTCCATTGGAGGGGGCATGTTTGGAGTCTCACATCGGCTAGACTTAGACTATTTCTCCTCTTTTGTTCTTTGGGAGAGTAATCTAATGGGGTTCCACATGTACTATAACATCCCTTTATCAATTTTTCACACAAGTAAGAACGTAGATGATAGAAACAAAGGAAAGATATAAAAGAATCAGAAACTTACCACAGGATCAGATGAAGTTCCTGTGCAAAGGGCAAAACACAAAAGGGGTTGGTACTCGAGACCAAACTTTGTACTGATCCGCTGCCTTTCTTCACCAGATTTTTTCCACAATGCAGTTGAAAGGATGGTCTCCAGCCACTAGTATTAATTCATATAAAACCAAAATTAATGTAAAAAATTTCATAACACACAGAACTTGGAAAAATTCCCATTTATCAAACGATGGTTGCTCTGAATCTATTTACCATAGTGTACATGATGCAGGGATTAGTGTGTTAATCAAGCATCATCAGTGGTGGATCCAGGAAATTAATGTGGTGGGGCACGTTGGATGGGACTTGGGGGAGGGAAGCATATGGCCATATGGGATTGAAGGAAACCATGTAAGACGAAGGTGAAAATAGAAAATTTAAGCTAGTCAACAAAGGTTTATGGTTTTTGACTGGGAGCCTTTCCTCTCCCCGTGCTTAAAGGCTGGATCCGCACCTGAGCATCATAAGAGCCACAAAACAATGGCAGATGAATAATGAATTGTTTGTCAAATACATGTTAAGAACGAGCAACGTGTGCTAACCCTTTTGGTGGCAATGTTCTCAAACCCGTTAGTTACATACTCTAGAATTTCCTTGGAGTCATCCCATGAAAATAGTAACATTTCCTCTTTCCATAAGTTTCCAATTAAAGTTACATGTTTATAATTATAGGGAGTTAGTAATAGCCCAGGGGGTGTCCCTTGTCCCCCTTCTATTGTCCCCAGGCAATGAAGAAAATATCAGGGGTCTTAAAGTCCATGTGATTTAATTTGATGTGTCCTTCCTAAGTTAACAAATGATATTTTTTTTATATACATGGGGGCCCTTTAATCAAGAAAAAAAATATTAAAACAAGATTTTTTTTTTTGAAAAAGACAGAAAAATAAAACCAATGCCAACACACAGGTGAAATAAGATCCCTTATGTTTCATTTGACATGCAGGAATAAAATGGATTTGTGGGGATTTGGATTTCAAATCCATTCCAATCCCATATTTGGTTTTTTGGATTGTCCGGATTTGAAATCCTACAAACATGTAGGGAATGTTGGAGATTTCACAGGATTTCGTAAAATAGTATGAAATAAGGTTTTAAAAAATTGCCAAAAACATTTGTTTGTTAATAATTGATTAATAAAAATATAATTTAATTATTTTTACAATTCTTTATATTTTTTTTTCTATAAATTATTTAAATAATAGAATTCAATTCCATACCAAATTCTACAAATCAAACAACCAATGATTTCAAATCTATTCCAATCCAAATCCCTCCATAAAATCAAAATCCCTAAAAAATAATCCTACAAACCAAACGGACCCATAGGCTTTTTTTCTTATATTTTGGTAACAGTAGCAGAAAAGTATGGAAAAACCACTTATATGTCATTATTAATTAAATCGTTACTTATTTTATATTATGTTATTTTGTGCCCCCTCTACATTTTTTCTGAATCCTCCTACTACTTAATTTAACCCATCATCATCATTATAAAACAAACTAATAATATTACCAACAATCTTTACCATGTCATTTTGCTAACACTGTCATTATGCTAACTGAGAATCTTTACCCGACAAGTGAGGTTAGAGCTTATTGGGTGAGAGACACTTATACCATGCTATTTTGATGACCGGAAATCTTACCCGGTATAAACAACCTCTTACTATATGTCTAGTATAGCAGCAGTGGATCAATCATATTCCAAGAACCAGAGTACTAAATCAAACAATTTGGTTGAGAATATATGGATCAATGAAAAAGAAGGTAGTACCTTTCCAACCCTGGGGGTGCGGAACTTAAATATTGCCTGCTCAATAGCATTTGCACTTATTACATGGCCACCGATTTTATAAGCAGCCTGCACTATACAGAGAGAAACCCACGTTATTGACAGATGAATTCGAGATAAAGCTTCGAAACTACCTTTTACTCAGAGAGAAGATATTTTCTATCTAAGTTTGGAYCACATAACATTTCTCCATAGATGTAGAATACGATGTTTTTCAACAAGGAAGTGCAGTACCTTGTGAAATAAGGCTAACCTTCTCAGAGAGTTGTGGGGAATCCCATATGCTAGATATGCCTGCATCACCAAAATCAAAATGGCTTGACAAAGGTGTGGGAAAATACCATAACCTACAACAAAATTGGGTTTATAGGACGCCAAAACTGTGTTAAGTGTCCTAAGAGTGTTTTACCGGACTTCAGGTTATAGGACCAAACCATTGTGTCCATCGTAAAGCATTAGCAACAAGTTTATAGGACGCTTTTAGACATCTTAACAAGTTTTTATGGACATTTTTGGAATATAACATCATATTAATTTTTTATATGACATAATTTGAAAAATGTCCCTATAAAAAGACATGTTCATAGGACACTTCTCAAAAGTATCATGTAATAAAATTAATAGGACACTTTATTTTGAAAGTGTCCCAAAAAACTTATTAAAACGTCCAAAAACGTCCTATAAACTTATTGCAACGCTTTTACGTAGCATATTGTGTTTGGTTCTATAAACGTAAGCCCTAAAATGCAGTCTATTAGAACACTTAGACACTTGGCATTCTATAAACTCGATTTTGTTGTAGTGATGATAGTGGATATGTGAACTTACATGCATAATCATGGAATTATACATATTGATCCAGAATGCAATCTGGGCATTTGTTTCCATTTGGCTCAAATTCAACCTCTCCAATTGTTCCACCAAAAGTCTGAATAAGGAAAATGTATACATGTTAACTCGATGTCAAACACATGTTGATGCTCCAAGTAATAAATCCATATACTGGAAATGAAAAGATTTCATGTTCGTGTTCTTATAGTAATTTTTACTACGTTATGCCTAAGGATTTACCTATAATTGTTTATGGCATAAGATGCACGGGAGAAGTTGTTCCTATCAGTTGATATCCAAGATATTTCAACCATTGATTCACACTCCTCCCCGATGGTGGATAATCTTCGCGATGAAGATGATTTCTTATGTTCCAAGTCTGTCGATGATGGACTGCAGAGCCAGCAGTATACAGCAGCCATAGATTTTACCATCTCTTCTGATAATCTGCTGGGGCACTGGTAAAGATGATCTTTTAAAGTTAGCTGTACCGAAGGTTTGCTTGTTGCTGACGGATTTCCCTTCTTCTTCTATTAGATACATGTGTTAGGTGGTTTATTATTTTGAAAAAAAGGGCAATAATGTGACACAATGAATATTAAACAGTATAAATCAGACCCTAAAAAGGTTAAGATAAAGTTGATACTTAATACACATTATAGCAGTCTTCTTTCTAAGTGAACTTCATTAAGGTCAAGACAAGTTATAGTTGAAATTGTCGGAGTCAAGCCGATATGGGACTCTAATAAACATATAAATAATTGTTCAGGGTGACCAAGTATAACCATAAAAGCACTATTCATACCTTAACATCATCTGAAGAAGTAGTTTCAAAACAATTGTTAGCTTTGCTACGGAATAGCGAAGGATGCCTCATCTTAGACTGCAATAAGTTTCCTTTGCCGGGGGTGTTCATGGTAGAAAGGGCATGAAAGTTCCGAAAAGGGAAGCTATTTGAAGAACAAAAGGTGCTCGAAATAATAGTGGGATGCTTCCTTGATTCCTTCTTTGCATGTGCAGGAGAAGTCAACAGTGAACTTTGTTGGGAAGATGGCCTACTAACACATTGTTCAAAAATGGTTCTGTATAGTGTGAGAACATGCTGCTCGCGGTTCACAACCTCTTCTTCAAGTAATTCAATCTCAGCAATCAACTCCTTTGTCTAAATGAACCAAACACACAGGTGAGAATTTCAAATACATTTGTAATTAACAACAGATAGATAGAAGGAAAGAAAAAGAAAAAGAAAACTATCGTGGCACCTTCTGAGTAATTTGTTAGTTATTTATTCATTTATTCTTGTAGCGGAAGGTTCAAATGAGAAGGCTAAATACGGTGAAAAAGTGCAAGAGAAGTTTCATATGTGTCATTGAAAAAATCCATCTGATGTGTGAACCCATATGAATAACGTGGGTTCACTTATGTATCTTCAAATGGATTTTTTTTGGATTTTCTCAATCGTTCACAGGAGGAACAACTGCTTTAGCTAAGATATGGAAACACGTTGAACAATTGAATATGACACAATCACCTGATTCGCGGAATGCCTATGCCCAGGGGATAAAGTGCTAGAAGTTCTGCCCAAAGCTCTCTCAAGCAACATCCGCACCGATTTCTCTTGTTGCAACCGCATTTGTAGTTGCTCAATCTGCACGTGCAACTCTTTCTATAATGCATTTGTAATTTAAATGTTTATTGTAGTTTATGCTCAGCCACATAATACGAAAAAGATAGCTAAAACATTACTAAGTCCGTTTCTTCAAGTTGCCACAGTTATCTTTTATAGCAAAAATAAGATAGTCTCCATTGCCTTTATGTGGATAGAAGATTCATTAAAAACATAAAAGGTGTGTTTGTCACAATTTATTGAACAATATCAGTTTAAACTCGATATAACAAAAGGTCAAATGGTTAAAACCACATTAATCTTATGCTTACATCCTTTTCCAATGAATTCCTTTGTTTTGATGCAACATCTGTATTGCTATTACTGGAAGACTTGTGAAGAGGAGAGTGTGGACTGATATGCCTCGTTTCAGAATGCAGTCCCTGTTTAGATTTTGAGGGTAAAATTAGTGTATGATTACTATCCATTCATAACTAAATAAAAGGTCAAGTAACCAAAGGGCCTTTGGCCTAGCGGTATGGGGTAACCCAACCTTCACGGACGTCAAGGGTTCCAACCTCACCAAAGTTAGATAGTGTCTCTGAGTTTCATTTGCCTGTATATAATATTATATACTTCAACCATAAGGTCAAGTAGCTGACCATATCTATGATGTAGAAAAGGAAGAATGAATCTGATTGATCGTAAAGGAAAAATGTAAGACCATCTTACTATTGATTTATTCCACTCCTCTCTAGGATGTGAAGCTCCACCTCTCGAGGCATGATTAATCCCAGAAGCACTGAAATGAATCAACAGAATGCATTACCGTTAGGACACAAAAGGGTCCTTTTTGTACAAAATAATCAGTAAAAGCAGCAATGGCCTACTCAGTCCCAACTAGATGAAGCATTATATGCCTTTTATCTGATATGCTCACGTATATCAAGCTCATGAATTATTATAAACTCTCTGATCTCTAAATAGAAAATATGACCACAACATAAAGGAATTCATAGCATAGAAGCATAAGGACTACGGCAGTAAATTCATTCTTCATTCCACAAAAGTGAAGAACACAGTGATAGATGCCAGAGAGCATAATATGCTTTAAATTCACAAATTCTTAATCAAGCCAACCTTGAACAACTGACGAAAAGGCCAATCAACACCATACAAATATAAAGCACAAGAGTAACAACTCAAGAAAAGAAAGAAAAGGGCAAACTAGAACCGTCTTGATATTATTGGGGGTCTAATTTCTAGTTTGTCTCTAATACTAATCCTTGGAATGTGGTTTCCCAATCTACTATCCATGGATCTGTGTTGACCTGTGTTGCTGTTAACCAAACAAAATACACACATGAAACTGCATCCCTAGTTGATCTACGATCTCAGGGAGCGATGGGTGAAATTTGCTTCTTACTGAGAACAAGCTCATCAAATCAGTACACGTTTGCCTTCAAGATTAATTTGAACAATGCTGAACTTGAATAGCTAAAGATGAAACCAACGGATTATGAAATACTAATACGACACTGAAAAGATAAGCCAAACATGATGAACAAGAAAAACAATGGTTGAAGGACACAATCTAGATGGAATTCACCTCTTAGAACGCTTGTGTTGTCCATGAAGATGTGCATGCTCATCATTACCAACATACTCCATTCTCATGTTCATTATTTTCAAGCAAATTCAAAGCATGTCTGACTCTTCTTTAATGTAACTAATAGAACGCCTTTGAATATGATGTATATATGTAATAGGGTGGAGCAACCAATAAGGTTACTCCCAGATAAAAAGATGGTCACCCACCACGAAAACCACTTCTTTTAAGTACTATATATATATATATATGTACATATACACACATACATATCTACACACATATATAGGGTAGATATATATGGAGCAAATCAAATAAGAACCATAAATAAGTTATAAACCTGTGAAAACCAATTTAAAAAATATTTTTTTACATGATTTTTTTTTCATTAAATGCTAGGCTTTAAAGTATTGTTTTACAAATATTTGTTTCATAATGCGATCGTTTCACATGTATTTGCACCATGTGAAACCTTTTTACGCATATTTTTCGTTTCACTAAGCGAACATAATAAATTTCACATGTACTTTTTTCACAAAGTCAACACAAACATATATGAAACAATACTTTAAATCATAGCTTTTGATGAAAAAATCATGTAAGAATATTTTATCGGTTTTCACGAGTTTGTAACCTTTTTGTGGTTCTCATTTGATTATCGTCTATATGCATAGATGGGTAAATCATATAGAAACCGTCTATAAGTTAAGTATTCATATAGTGTTGTTTCATAGATTAAACATCAAAGAATGTTTTGCATGTGAAAAAAACACAAAACTACGTTTATACATGAAACACATACTCATACTCACACACAAGATCAAACATCGTGAAACATTATGAATCATAATTTAAAATCAAACTCAATGGATAGTTTTGGTTGATTTTCACGGGTTTGGTTTTCATGGTTTATAACTTGTAGATGGTTTCTATATGATTTGCAATCTATATATACACACACGACAAATGAACTCATGCACCCTCCTCATCTTTTGTGAGGTTTGAACATTTGACCTCTTGGGAGGTTGGGCTGTATAGGTAACCTGATACTGCTAGGCCAAAGACCCTTCGATACATAAACGCATTTTGCACCACACCACATATACTATTATACTCTTATTTCATAAGTAATAGAATCGATGGTGTTTGACATGATTGTAAGTACGTAGGTATGTTTATATTTTCTTTACTTATTTGTATTTAATATCATCATTTGAAAAAGATATTCATAACAAGCTGAACCTTGGAATGGCAGATAGAAAGGCAAGCGGGTAGGGGTCCAGGGGATTGGAACCCATCATGGACGAAATAAATGAAAAGTTACTGCTTTGTGACAAACGTCAAAACACAAAAAATCGACATCTTTTCAAAATTCAAGTGCATACAACTCAAGGATCTTGGCATACAAGGATCATCCTTATTTAAAACCGTCATGAGTTCATTTCCTATACACCAATCCTGTAATGACAGACGTAAATAAAGTCTTATACTTATTCGTAAAACTTAAATTTTCTTGTTTGTATCAATCTTGCAATAAATTGTTTTTATGAATTCGTTGAGCAAGCATAATCAAGAGAGTAATACACATTTTCACTGCCCATGTCTCACAATTTCATAGCAAGTCGTATAAATCATCTATGCTTAATCATACATCCCGATGTTTGTATCTATAATTGAAAGTAAAGTGATGACATTGACCGCTGAAGGTTAATTTTCCAGAAAACAACAAAAGACGATATAAATGGCGTCAGATATAGGTGAAAAATGATAAACGTTGGGAGTATCAATTCAACGGAAACATATATTAAATTAGGTCTAGTAATCCCTATAATAATTTTGAATTGAATGATCAAGCGGCCAAATTTGCAATACGAATCAAACCAATTAGAGGAATATGAAAATCCTAACTCAGAGATTTTACCTGCAGCAGTGGTAGCTGATACAGAAACCGAATTGAATTCTGTCACCATTGAGTTGTTGAGAGCATTGAATGAGAGGATTTAATTCGTCTGGGCCTGCTTCACACGCGAATCGTATGTGTGTATATGCATACATATACATACATAAATATATATATATATATACACACACATTGGCGGCAGTTAGAGGAGTCTGTTTTGCGAAAATGGGAGAGGGTGTCTAACCATTTTAAGTAATAATTTAAATTATAATAAATAAAAATAAATTAATAAGAATAATAATGTAATCAGGTATTTTTTTTTATTATTATTTTTATGTTATCTATATCTATACTATATTATAAAACATTTGGCTAAAACTCTTAAAAACTCTTAAAACTCTTAAA